>NW_024534929.1:0-43675 GCF_016097555.1 Gigantopelta aegis
GAAGTTTTTTTCTTCCAGTCACGTTTGTATTTCCTTTGAGTCCTTCAATAGTAACAATGCTGAGTCTTTGACATAACTCTAGATCAATGCTAGTAACAAGACCATATAATGAGAAGTTACATGTCATATAATAAACACTATTATTACCTTTTAAAGGAAGCTCTGCTTGAGATCCTTAACATTAGTGTGTCTCTCTCACTGATTGTTAGCTCTTTTTCGTGCAAATGGGCAAACTTCATTTGTGTTTTTCCCAAGAACATGAACAGTTGTGTATAACTATGAGGCTTTAGTATAACTGCTATATCTAAGTGCTAGTAACATACCAGATAAAAGTGAAGTACTGATTAGATAACAAATAGCAGTTTAACCTTTCACACTGTAGGCTATATTGAAATTCATGTCAGTTTGTCTCTCGCACTTCCGTTTTGTAAAGGAAATGATGTTAGTTACTGTCCTTCTGTAGTTTCTCTATTTCTACATTAACTCCTCATCATAAGCTAATGTTTTACTTCCCTATGTCACTCACTAGTCTTCTTTTTTGAGTGTGTCTTGTTCATCTTCAAGACCTTTAAAAGAATTAAGATGATAGGCAGACAAGAGTAACAGATGATCAAATAATGTATTACTGAAAATACTGATATATATCTCGCCTACCATTGCCTATCTATTTGTAATGAACATCATCACTCACACTGAAATAAATTTTTCATTACATTTCTACTACTAGGTTAATCCCTAATTATAGAGTTTTGAATCATGTATTAATGTTACTAGTTTTTGTTTTATTGCAATTGTTGTAATGACTTTTAAAGCTACCAAAATTATTCATAAGAACTGACCATTATTCATATGGTAACTAATGACATTTAGTTATTCATCTATAAACTTGTGTTTATTAGTGCCACATCATTAAAAAATCTCAAGTCCTTGGTATTAATAAAAAAGAGTAGTTGAATTATCGACATAACCATCACAAATCCTAGGATGATTGTCTATATTATTAAATCCAGATATGTTGACAGGTATAATTAACAGTATTTTTAATTCTTTTTTTTCAAGTGTCTGTGTATTCTTCCTTTCATTTCGTTATTATTTCATGACCTCACCTTCTTTTGTCTTTAGAATATTAGTTATCGTGTCTAACTTTGAAACATGTTGTTTTGTTCATGTCGTTTAATTCTTTCCTAACTCAGACTCTATATGGCAAGAGTATGATCAGACAGTACACAAACATGTAATGTTAAGAAATAAGAACACACCTTTTTACTTCTGACATCTCTAGTGTCTTTCTCTGTGTTGTTCCGTCCTCGATTTCTTGATCACTCTCGTTCCTTTGTAAAGTCATTGATGTGTATCTTTTTTTGTAATTTCCCTCCTTTGTCTGAATAGTAATCTCCACTAAAATACAAATGAAAAAATCACAATACTATACCTTTATATCTTAACTTCCCTTCTCTTCAATTGTTCAATCTGTAAAAATCATTTGCTTGTTCATTTTAGTACTTTTGCTTCAAGTGATTGTTCTATGTTCAGACTCTATATACAGATAGAACACAAACAGTACATAACATGTGTTTGTTACAGCAGACATTACCTTCCTTTAACAATAGACATTTTGTTTTTTGCTAATTTTTCTTTTTGAGTATGTCTAGTTCCTCTTCAAGAGCGATATCAATATAATATTAGTGCCTTATATTTATTAATATAAAGACATTATTGGGATCAATGTATACTCTAGAACATAATGTCCAATGTCCTTGTCTTGTAAGTGAATGTATGAAAATCCATACTTCAATGTTTCGAAAGTATTTACCTTCCTTTGTTTTTTAACAAAGACCTTAACTCATCAATCTCCTTTGGTTTTGCTCTAAATTTCGTGTCAAAGACTTAATTCCTCCTCATCAGATAGTCTACATGGTAATCGAATACATGATACGATAAAAGATCTTGATTTCAGGTTACAATTATGTGTATATTACATACATACATACATTACACATACATGCACATTAAAATTGCCTAGCTGAACTGACACAATGGTCAATTAGCCTGGAATACCATTATCTTATTAAAGAACTAATCCTAATATACTATTACCTTGACTAACATCTGGAATGATATCATCAGAAATACTTTTCTCTATAAAAATATCACTTAACATCCGAGATACAGTAAATCATATACTTACCATAATCCCTTTAAATAATAACAGCACATGGTATAAATTGCTAGTAAATTTTAGCCAAAACACTAGCAAAGATTATCAGTTATGATAATTGGTGGCGTACAACATGACGTACTGCATCTTATAGAAGAATCTTGTCTCTTCTTCAGACTGTGACCATTGGATTTTTAGTTAATGCTGCCTGTGAAAAACTCTCTCTCCACAAGTAGCTGTGCTACTCTAATAGGATGTTGAAATATTGAGAAAGAGTACCATAATGAGAACGTAAAATGACACAGGCATGATCTTGACTGTCTGATCACTATGATCTGTGATCTGTTCATCTAGAAATCTTGAGCTAAACAAGGAGCCTATTATGATTGTAATTAATTGTATTAATTGATTACGTCACCATACTCTCTAGTAATTCTCTGTGATAGGTGTTTTGTTTTCCTCAAATTTGGAGGCAATACTGTAGCTAGTCACTTTCAAGTTCTTATGATCTGAAGATATTGCTGTATGTCTCAGCAGATAACAGAGTTCTCTTCTTCTCGTCTAATGACTCTTCCAATGTCTCCATCTTATCAGTGTTGGTTCACTGATACATCTCTCACTAAATAAGAGCTGGGCCACTTTTACAGGATTGATCAGAGACTGTAACAGGTATCAAATGGCGTTGAAGTATAATTTTGTGCTTCAATAGCTGATGGGTCAGTTACTATAGTATAGAGAATACATTAATTCCAATCAATATACAACATATTGAAAGTGGTCTGTCTTTGGATGACCATACCTGCTGTAATTACCACTATTTATCCAAAAAATGGTCATAAATAGCTAGCTTTTATTCTTATGCTCCTTACACTATCTATATATACGCAGTGCTGTCACATGCAGGTTTCACTTACCATCAGAGCTACAAGATGTTATCAATGTCTTCTCATAATTGTCGAGCAGTAGTATTTTCACCATGACTTCTTCTTCAAAGCATCTATAACTTGTCTTCTGTAGCATTGAGTTGGTGTTGGGTTTAACCACAACTCAAACATTTTTGCTGCTTTTCCAGCAATATTGTCTTGAAGATATTCAACTATCATTCAGTTTCTTAGGATCTAGTTTAAGTAGGATTCCTAATAGGTACCATTTTTTCTCATTAATGTGAATGAGTTGGCATAATTCATCAAGAATTGGTTTTTCTTCTAATATCTTCAGATCTCTTGTATCTATTATTTCTTCACCTACAGTGAAAGTAGACACCACTCAATGATATTTGGGCATCTTAAGTTTTATCAAGGGAAATAATGACCACCACCCATAGACAACAAACCATACCAACCATTGACAATATTATTATTGTTTACTGATACTTTTATCTGTAAACTATCTAATATCTCAATTAACTAATTTTGATCTTGTAGTTAATGTTAGTTATGCCCATTCTGTAGTAAAATGTAGCAGTAAACAAATGTGATGGTCCTACCAATATTTGTTAATCAAGTACAAGCACTTAGATCTGCCTACCAAAACAGTTTTAAGACATTTTCAATATAAGCTACATGATAAGCATAAAAACAATTATTATAACTTATATTACTACCTTTGTTAGTACTACTACTTACTGAAAGCATTCCTCAAGGTCTTCTCATACTCATGGCAACAGTGATTTCTTCAATGACTTCCTTCCTCAAAGCATCTATCACTTGTCTTCTAGTAGCATTGGGATTGGTATCTAACCACAACTCAAACATTTTTGCTGTTTGTATAAGGAGTCATCTGGTAGCTTGTGATATCTTCTAACTTCCTAGTGTTCAGTTTTAGCTGGATTCCCAACTGATACCATTTACTACTAATGCGAACATGTTCACATAATTCATCAAGTCTTGGTTTCTTTTTCAAATATATCCTCAAGTGACAGATCTCTTGCACTCATTGTTTCATCATTGTCAAAAGGTAAAGCATATGCACTTGATGACATTTGGTAACCTAGAGTTTTAATATAATTATTAGAAAGTAAAAAATTGAGACTGGAATGAGTCAATTATTTAATATTAATTGAATACACATTAGTGGTCCATGTTATCAAAAATGACAGACTTTTCCAGAACATCTCAAAAATGAGAAAATAACGGAAATATAAATTTAAGGTGCAAAAATTAGAGACCTGCTTGTAACTCAAAACAGGAATCTTACTAAATAAGCTGATTGCATGATGAGTTTCCTCTTTGTAAACACTGTATATTTAAGTATGTCTACAAAATTTCCTACCCAATATTAATATTCAATGGTCAGATATAAGATAAAGACACTGTAACACTTTATAGTATTTAAAACACTGGCAGATCCAAGTGTAGAAATAGGGGGTGCACAAACCTAATAAATATTCATACTTTATTATTCATACGCACCCTTTTAATTGTAGGTGTGGTTGCTATGAATAATATTATACTTAAGTAATAATTATATACCACAGGGTGTGGCTTGATGATACGACCATGAATATATTATATAATACAAATGGCATTGTCTGGGGGCACCCCCCAGGCCCTCCCTAACCCGCCAGTGATTTGAAAACACATTTCTTACTCTTTAATATTCTCTTCTCATAGTTATGAGCAGATATTTTCTGCTAATGTTCTCATTCTTCAAAGTTTCTATAGCTTTGTCGAGTCTGGTAACATGAGGGTTAGTATCTAACCACAACTCAAACATTTTTGCTGTTTTGTAGGTGTCATCTCCTTGTGACTTTTGAATAACCAGCAGTTTTCTAGTGTCCATTTAAGCAGGTTCCAAACTCCAGCCATTTATTACTAATGCGAACATGTTTCACATAATTCATCAAGAGTTGGTTTTCTCTTCTATAATCTCTTCAAAAGAGAATTTCTTGTAGTCTCTTTTAAGCTGACACTTCCAAGCTGAAAGAGTTCGTACTGATTCGCCTACTCTAGTTTTCGTCTACGGATACCGTAATTTCTAATTAAACAACATTGCGAATTTACAAATTACAAGACAAGAGGACTGAAACAGTCTAAGTAATGACAAAGGAGTTCAAAGTAAAATGATTAAATAGTGTAAATTTAATGTTAAGGAAAGTAAAGATTAAAGAATGTACAAGTTAATGTCAAATGACTATCTTTTCAATTCAATAGGCAGCCTGATCTCCTGGATGATTTTGGTCCTTTTGTTTTGTGTAGTATTGTTACTGACTCTGTAACATTCTCTGTTGCTGCATCATCTCCAAAATATCCTTTCATCTCTTCCTCTCCTGTTGATTACATATCTTACATATCTCTATGTATTGAGATTTAATCAGTTTTCTAATAATTAATTATAAACGAAAAATTCAAAATTTCTATTATTAAAATTTACGGTATCGGTAGACGAAACCGTACTATTGTGTTAAAATTAGAGTAGGTGACCGCAGAACGAACCCGCTGAAAAGAGACCACAATCCATTTCAATTTCAAAATCATTCATAACTCTAATATATTTAGTGTCTTAAGTCAGACGTATAGTTTTATTTGCATTGCTTCCATCACAAAACGATTGTCCCTGGACTCTCTGTATTTGAGCTAAGAGTTTTTTCCCTCTGTAAGAGACCATTTGATTGGGTCAGTTTTAAAGTACACTCCGAACTGAGCCTTTGAATCTAATGCACTTTTATTAATATTACTGAAAATACTTCAAACAATCGAATTAACAAAGAAAGTAACTATAATAACTTAAATAACAAAAGATAACATTGACAATCTCAGTGTTTCTATTGTATTTGACATATAATGAAGTATCAATTAAATTAATAATAAATATACCTTTCTTTAATACATCTTTGAAGATGGTCAACTTCTTTTTTTGCAATTTGTAGAAGTTTCTTTTCAATTTTTATAATTAAAGTAGTCCAACTAAATAAAAACAAAGTATGTAACAATATACAAATACATTGTTTATATTCATCCATTCATTCTACCAATATATAAATCCATTTAACTCAATGTATCCATCCGTTCATTCTTACTGTTATTGTCTCATGTTTGTGAAGAATTAAAAACTAAAATATTATTGAATTGGTGAAAGATTAACAAAAATTATAAGAACTTCAATTTATCTTTAATAAACTGATAACTATTAAAGTTTATACAACTCTCCTCATATTGTTTGGATATAGTCAGTGTTTGTAATGTACTGCTTTTAGCAAGTGCAGTGCAAATTGTCTTGATATCATCATCTGTCAATTTGTGAGTTGAGTCCTCTCATGCAGAGTTTATGAATATCATCTAACTTTTTAACATCCAGCTTCAGTATAATTCCTAACTGATACCATTTACTACCAATATGAATGTTCCCACATAATTCACAAAGAGTTGGTTTCTCATTTAATATATCATCTCTTCTTTTCAGCCATATTGTTTTCTGACACACACAGTGACATTATGACTGAAACCAGGGTAGGATATATCAATTACTATGTTGACAATATTTCAATCTGTGTGTATTATTAGTAATTCAAGTTAGCAAAATTTTAAACTTTTCTATACTTGTATTGTCTATAGCTATGCTTTTTACCATGTTAGGGGAAGAAAGTCAACTGAAAATCCAAACTAAAAGTGAGAATCATAAACTAATAATATTTATGCAAATTCAAGTCTTTCTTTAACAGACTTATAATTGTCTACTAATTCTTGCAATACTCTTGTGTTGTTTGGATAGTCCCAGGGTCTTTATCGTAGTATTACAAGCAAGTGCAAGACAAATTTCCTTTGATGTCATCATCTGTCAGTGAAGTATACTGTGAGCGAGAAATAGTGTTTCTAATGATTTAGTTCTCTTTTATAAGTTCAACTATAGTAGGGGTACTAACTGAAGTGATGCGAGGGTTTTTGCTTATAGACAACTCGGTCAGTGTTTGGTTGCTTTTGAGTCCATTGCAGATATTTTCAACACCCTTATCAGAAATATCACAGTCGGATATATCTAGCACCTTTAGTTTCCTGTTTTTAATTAACATGTCAGACAAGTAAGTTGTATCTTCATCTGTGATAGAAACATTCCACAAATCTAATGCCTCAGAGAAAGTGTTTTTTATGGAGGGCCTCACTGACTTGTTTTATATCACTGCTATTAAGTTGCGAGGATTGAAGACGTAGCATCTTCATTGTTTCATTAGTGAGGAGTTTCTCTGACAATGTTGTGTCATACTTCTGCCAATTCAGCATTCACCATATGAAGTTCCTTCACCGTGCATTTGTTTAGGTTGTCATAATTGTTTGAGTACTTTCAGAAGATGATGATTTGAAGATGAACACTCCATTCTTTCCTGCCTTTTTTAATCTCCTAACAACCTCTTTGCATTCTTTAGTAGTCGGTGATGTAAGATAACTCTATTGTCATAAGACTCCACTGAACACCTCTGATCTTATCTATTATAAAGAAGTAACATGTAGTATACACATAATGATACACAATATATGTTTAAGGATAAAGAAAGGAAGCTGTTACTATTGACTAACTATGACCACTATATGGTGACAAAAGTACTGAAAGTTAACAGACATCATAAACAGAATACAAGGTTGGAGGTTAACCAATCTTAATTTCGTTGAGTGATCATTTTTAGTACTTATTGCAAAATAGTAATAATCATAATTATATAGTTAAAATTTTAATACCTTTGCTTTGCTTTTCATTATCTGGTTCTTCAAACTTTCTGAAATTTTTGGCTCATCTTCCAACACTATATTATGGCAGAGATTCTACAAGATTCTATATACTGTATTGTTACCTTCTTGACCAATTATGATGGGTATGGATCCTTCGTTGCTAACGTCTTTCTCAATTTGAGGTAATGATTCCGAGCCTTTGAAATAAACCCTAGATCTAGCAAGCACCATACACCAATAAATGACAATTATCTACTAATATCATTTTACCTTTCAAACTTTGCTTTAAGTCCTCAATTTGTTTGCTCTCCTCTCTTAATTGTAATGTCAATGTTGTGTTATTATTTCTTGTAGTTTCTCTATCTCTCTTTGTCTCTCAACAGACACTGATAGTAACTCCTTCTTTTTATCTATGTAAGGGAAATATTTAATTAAATTACAAATTATTGCAAAACTATAATAGACAAGTAGTAAAGACAGTGATTATATAAAACAACAAGAAATACCCTCAATGTCATCTATGGCTATAGATTTCTTTCTATTCATTTCTTTGCTGTAGTTCTAGTTGACTTGTCAACTCTTTTGTGTTCTCATCCACAATAGCTTTAACCTCCTATAATATATATATTAATAAACAACACATGTGTCTAATACTACTCATCTATTACCCATCATCTCTTTTAGATTTGTCATAATAGTACAATATCCAATAGTCGACTGATTAAACCTCTCTCCTTGACATGGTGAAGAGTCTCTTGAGCTTTGGCAATAAGAAAGGTGTTAAACTTAGTGGAAAAAACAAGTAACAACAATAGACTTGCCCTCTCTTAAATTACAAATCTGTACATTTCCCCCAACCTGATTCAGCAGAATATCCTCAACATCTTCCAACGTATAGTCTCTGGGAATCCAGTCCAAAACATACACTGCTGTCTCGCATTGGAGGAGAGAAAAGCTTTTTCGTCCCTTTAAAACATTCTCACCAGACAGTTAGAAACTCTATTCTTACCAAACGAACTGAATGGTATTCTTGTATGCTTCTATGTATTTCTCTGCTTCTTTGATTTTAAATCGTTCCACAATACCCTCAAGACAATTGATATTGATCAATGTACATTGATATATTGACAACATCTAGGACATCATCAATGAGTTGGAATGAGCTAATTGAGGTTTAAGATGAGGGTACCATCTTTTTAGAAATTGTTTTAATGCATCCAGAGGTGGAGGATTTGTCTCGATGCTTTTCTAATGTTACTGAAAGTTAACGCAAACTCTTTCCTAATCGATCCAAATACAGGAGCAAGTGTTCGAGGAATTTGAACTTCTCTTGAAGATTCATCTTTAAAAATGGAATTAATAGATATAATATTAATTTGGGAACTGACTTTGATTACCTTCAAAGGATTCTGTCAGTATATTGGTCACCAAATCATCTAAATTATTGATATAGAGATCCTAATCAATTTCATATTAACAATACCTTCATTATTATCTCTAGTTTGTACTTCCTGACTAGTACTGACTTCATCTACATTGTAGTGGACTGAAGTATCATGTAATGACAGGTACTTATTAAAATCCTCTAAAACAGACTTAGAATATGGTGCATTGCTTTTAAATTTTGACAGGACATTGGCAAACCCTCTAAGTCATGGTACCTTGGTGTGTACAGCATGGCGGGCACCTCTTTCAACAGGAGAGAAACTGCTTCTTCTTCGTATAAGATTGTGCAGTGGTTTTATAATATCTAACCATGTCACTGAAATTACTCCTTTCTTTATGGAGTAGCTGTGCTACTCTAAAGGATATCGAAGAGACTGAGAACAGTGTGCCCATAATGACAACGTAAAATGTCACTGACATGATCTTCACGACTTTCCATCCCTGATTATTGCTGATCTGTTCGTTGCTACATTCTTGTTTTTTACTGTCCGATCATCTGGAAGGCTTTTAGCTAGACAAAAACATCAATTGTTTGCTATTTATACATTGAATGCTCACCATAATCATTGAAAATTTTCTCAGATAGAACTCTGTTTCTTCAAACTTGGACAGTACTGTAGCTAACACTTTCAATTTCTTGTGATCTGAAGATACTGCTGTATTATAATCAGATAACAGGAGTGGTCTCTTCTCTCATCTAATGGCCTTTTCTAAGATCTCCATTTCATCAAGAGTGGCTTCACTGATACATCTCGTGCTAATAATAGCTGGGACACTTTTACAGGATTAATCAGAGACTGTGACACATGTCCAATGTGCAACTGAAGTATAGCAGTTGCTTTATTAGTAGCTGAGGAGTCTGTTCCGATAACAATTAAGGATAGAATACTATTACTAATGTAACTTACTTACTAATAAATAAAAAATCAAAGAATACCATATTACCTGTGTAACAGACAATATTATTACAATATTCATAATTTTTGTGTTTAGTGGTAATTTAAAGTTAATGCCTTCAATCTAGTTAACTTTTGTTATAGAGAGTAGAGATAAAGATATGATAGAGTTTAATATAATAATAATTAAACTGTAGGCAATCATAATCATTTTAACAAGATATTCATAACTGTCATTACCTTGATAGATAGATTTTCAATTTCTGTTGCCATCTCTCTAAACAACAGTGTCTAGACTCCCAGTTGTGTCCCTGATATCTTCTATACCTCTTTGTTTTCTCTTCTTCAGTCTCCTATACAATATACGACAAACTATAATATCTACTACGTTATATAAAATGATTTTTGTATTACCTCATCTCTTTTATATTTATCATAAATGATATAATGACCGATAAGAGTTTTTTATTAACCCTTTCTTCTTCGATAAATTCAAGAGATTCATGAGCTTTGGTCAATAAGTGGCCCAAGTAATCAAGTGAGAAGTAACAAGTGATAACAATTGATCTACCTCTTTGTATGTAACGAATCTCCACATGTTTAACTGAGTGATTCTGAAGATAATCTCCTCAATATCTTTCCAAGTGCAGTCTCACAGGATCCCAGTTCAATACAAATACAATTGTCTTCACATTGGAGAAGAGAAGGAGTTGTTGTCACTTTGAACTTTCACCAAGACAAAGGGAAGCTTTAGTTTCTTACAAAATGAATGAATAGCATCTTTATATGATTTTATGTGTGTCTCAGCTTCTTTAATGTTGAAATCGCTTCACAATACCCTCAAGACAAACTGATATTAATCAGTGTACAGTGATCATTAACAAGTCTAGGATGTCATCAATAGAGTTGGAAGAGGCTACTTGTGATTTGAGATGAGGGTAGCCATGTTTAAGAATCGCTTTAGCTCTTCCAGAGGTGGAGGACTTGCATTAATCACTTCTCCGAATTTTACTGAAAAGTTATTGCAAATTCTTTTCTAACAGATCCAAACACAGAACTCAAATTCTGAGGAATTGGAACTTCCCTTAAGACTCATTGCTATACACTTTGGAAGGGAGACATTAGGAATACTTTCTCTATGAAAAACAAAATAATTTATGTTAGAAAAGTTACTGTACACTCACTACAACTGTTTAAAATGGCCTTAGCACATGATACATTGTTAGAAAATCTTCACCATACACTGCAAAAAACTACCAAGTTATAAGTAGTTGGTATGTACAGCAGTGACGTTACTGCTCTTAACAGAACAGATATTGTCTTTTTCTTCAGATTGTGGGCCATTGCTCCATTTTCCATTATAGCTAATGTTGTCCTTAGATATAACTCCCTCCCTCCACAGAGAGTTGTGCTACTCTAATAGAGGATATTGAAGAGATTGATAAGAGTACCATGAAATGACAACGTAAAATGTCACGGCATGATCTTCATGCTACTTACTGTAAATTGTCCCTTACTACTCTTGAACAGTACTTGATGTTATCTGGTCAATCTGGAAATGTTTTTGACCTATTAATAATATGTATTATTATAAATTATGAGTAATTGACCCTCTTACCTATATTCACCTGATAATTCTCGTCAGATATGTTTTCCGTCTCTTCAAAACTTGGACAGTACTGTTGCTAACATTTTCACTATGCTTATGATCTGAAAGATATTGCTATAATGTTATAGCAGATAACAGAGTTGTCCTTCTGTCTCATCTGGAGAGCCCTGCAATGGACTCTATTTATCAAGCGTTTCTTCTTTCGCTGATACATCTCTCACTAAATAAGAGCTGGGACACTTTAACAGGATTAATCAGACACTGAGATAGTGTAATCTTTATGACATGAAGAATATCAGTGCTTCACTTGTACATTTAGCCCAGAGACCTGAGAGTTCATAATCCTATAATAAAGAACAATACACAATCCTTAAACTAGTATAATAACATTTATAACATGAATGTACATGTAAAAGAAAAGTTCTTGTCACTTTACTGTAGTGAAGATTACTGCTTTTTCTCAATGTCCTGCTCATACGCCATGGGCAACCGTGATTTTCTTCAATGGACTTCCTTTCCTCAAAGCATCTATCAATTGGTTTCTTGTATCATCAGGTTTAGTATCTAACCACAATTCAACCATTTTTTTGTTTTGTATGTGGGTCATCCTGGTAGCTTGTAATATCTTCTAACTTCTTAGCGTTCCGGTTTTTTCCACTGAATTCCCAACTGATTACCCTTTACTACCAAATACTAATATGTTCACATAATCATCAGTGTTGTGTTTATCTTCCAGAATTTCCTCCCGCTAAAGATAGGTTTCCTGTAGACATTGGTTCTTTGTCACACAATGCACCCACTCAAGATCTTAAGTGATGAAGCGTATTACGTTGCTAAATAAAGTTTATTACTGTCTTCTCAATAGCCCCTCGAACCGATAGTTTCGTGCTAAACCATGCGAGGCCGCCACACCCAAGATGTAGAACAGGTTCAAGATTTTATTAAATTGAATTCCTTTCTTTTTGACACACCCACTGGATGTGGGATGACTGATCATCACTCCATGTTAAGTACATTCATAACGCCCTAATATACATATGGGTACAATAGATCGCTGTGATAGAAAATCACAATCAACTAAGAAATCACGTAATAGTTTAAAAATAAGAAAAAATACATTAAAAGAATACTAGACATTTAGCTTGCTAAAAAATATAACTAATATTAATTTTATCACTCAATATCAAACTTTATTTCTATCTCAGTCTATTCTTTAATGTTGATAGTCCATGCCTTGAGCTATACCACCTAGCTGCCACGTTGGTGTGGACCTTTTTTTTAACTAAACTCTGTAAAAATAGCTTCACAATATTTCCCTAATTCTTGCCTAGCATGTAGGAAGTTCATGCCTGATTCTTGAATTTTCCCTCCATTATGGTCATTAAAATTTGCTGTATCTTTAGTTGTGTTTCAGCTATTAGACCATGAAATACATTTTTCTTATAGCAATGATTTTCAGAGTTGCTTTCAATAAATCAATCCAACAGAATACTGATTAGTTAGAACATCCTGTATGAATTTTTCCTAAACTCTTTAACTTTAATCATAGTAAACACGGATCTTGTAAGAAGCACATTTTTAACTTGGCTTAATATTTAAACTGTTTGTTGAATTTTGTAAAAAATTTCTCTTACTTATTAATCTTGGTTTAAAATAAATTGTACAAAATTTCAACAAACTTTCTACTCCAACACTAGAACTTAAAATGAATCTTTTGCTGTGCGGTCCTTCTTGCATAACACTACCAAAAATGTGGAGGCCGAATAATTGCCCTTTTTTTTGTGTTATATTGTTTCTTGACTCGTCCATTCTCTTTGCTGCCTCTCCCAAAAATATCCTTTCATCGCGTCCCTCCTTTGATTTCCGCTCTTACTATGCTCTAGGTAATTGCGCACTCATATCAAGTTGGGCTCTCAGGTTAATAACGACAAAATCCCCAAAATTTCTATTAATTAACTTACGGTATCGGGTAACGAACCGTACTATTGTGTTAAATTGAGAGTAGGTGACCGGGCGAACGACCCCTGAACAGAGACCAATCCATTTCAATGTCCAAATCCATTCAAACTCTAAGTATTTAGGTCTGAAGTCAGGACGTATAGGTTTATTTTTGGCATGGCTTCCATCACACAAAGATTGTCCCTGGACTCCTCCTGTATTTGAGCTAAGAGTTTTTTTCCATCTGTAAAGAGACCATTTTGATTGTCATTAGACATCAGAACTGAGCCTTGATCTATGCACTTTTATTAATATTACTAAAATACTTCAAACAATGAATTTACAAAGAAGTAACTATCATAACTTAATACCAAAAGCTAACATTGACATCCTCAGTTTTTCTATTTGTATTGCAGAGAGGAAATAATGAATGAATAATATATATTTCTTTAATACATCTTTGAAGAGGGTCAACTTCTTTTTGCAATTGAAGTTTCTTTCAATTTTTCTAATTAAAGTATCCAACTCAATAAACAAACAAAGTACTGTGTTAACATAACCAATACGTGTTTATATTCATCATTCATTCCCCAAGATATAATCCATTTACCTCAAGTATCCATCGTCATTCTTACGGTTTTGGCTCCATGTTTGTGAAGAATTAAAACTAAAAAATATATGAATGGTGAAGATTAACAAAAAGTATAAGAATTCATTTATCTTAATAAACTGATAACTATTAAGTTTATACAACTCTCCTCATATTGTTTTGGATATTAGTCGTGTTTGTAATGTAACTACTGCTTAGCAAGTGCGTGACAAATTGTCTTGTATATCATCATCTATCTTGTCAATTTGGAGTTTGAGTCCCTTCTCATGCAGAGTTTTAACGGAATCTCATCTACTTTTTAACCTCCAGCCTTCACTAATATATTCCTAACTGATCCATTTAGCTACCATAGAATATTCACCATAATCCCAGAGTTGTTTCTCATTTAATATCATACTCTTCTTTCCCTATTGTTCCTGACCCACTGACATTATGACTGAAACCAGGGTAGGATATATTCAATTCTATGTTTGACAATATTTACATCTGTGTGTTATAAGTAGTAATTCAGTTCCACAAAAAATTTTTTAACTTTTCTATACTTGTATTGTCTATAAGTTGCGTTTACCATGTTAGGGGAAGAAAGTCAACTGGAAATCCAACTCAAAAGTGAGAATACAATAAACTAATAATAGATGCAAATTATCTTTCTTTACCGACTAAATTGCTAATGTTCGTGTCAATACATCTTTTGTTGTTTTGGATAGTCCCAGGGTCTTTATCGTAGTATTACAAGCACGTGCAAGACAAATTTCCTTGATGTCCTCATCTGTCAGTGAAGTATACTGTGAGCGAGAAAATAGTGTTTCTAATGATTTAGTTTCTTTTATAGTTCAACTATATAGGGGTACTAACTGAATGATGCGAGGGTTTTTGCTTATAGACAACTCGGTCAGTGTTTGGTTGCTTTTGAGGTCATTTGCAGATATTTTCAACAACCCCTATCCAGAAATATCACAGTCGGATATATCTAGCACCTTTAGTTTCTTGTTTTTAATTACATGTAAGACAAGTAAGTGGTATCAGTCATCTGTGATAGAAACCATTCCACAAATCTAATGCCTCAAGAGATTGTTTTATGGAGGGCCTCACTGACTTGTTTTTATATCACTGCTATTAAGTTGCGAGGATTGAAGACGTTAGCATCTTCATTGTTTCATTAGTGAGGAGTTTCTCTGACAATGTTGTCATCCATGTCTTCCAATTCAGCAGTCACCATATGAAGTTCCTTCACTGGGAATTTGTGTAAAGTTGTAATAATTGTTTGAGTACTGTCAGAGATGATGATGGTGATGAACACTCCATTCTTTCCTGCCTTTTTTAATCTCCGCAACAACATCTTTGCATTCTTTAGTAGTCGGTGATGTAAGAGATACTCTATTGTCATAATGACTCCACTCAAAACACCTCTGATCTTATCTGTTATAAAGAAGTAACCATGTTAGTATACACTAATGAAAGACAAAGTTATGTTTAAGGATAAAGAAAGGAAGCTGTTACTATTGACTCAACGATGACCACTATATGGTGACAAAAAGTAATGAAAGTTAAACAGACTATAACAGAATACAAGGTTGGGTTAACAAAATATAATTAAGTTGAGTGATCATTTATACTTATGCAAAATAGTAATAAGCATTAATTCGTAGTTAAAATTTAATACCTTTGCTTTGTTTTCATTGCTGTTCTTTCAAAATTTTCTGAAATTTCTGGCTCAGCTTCCAACACTATCGTATGGCGAGATTCTACAAGATTTATGACTAAATTGTTACCTTCTTGACCAATAGATGTTGGATCCTTCGTTGCTAGAGTCTTCTCAATTTGGTGTACTGTTTATCCCGAGCCTTTAAATAACCGAGATCTAGCAAGCACCATACACAATAAATGACAAGTATCTACTAATAATCAGTTACCTTTCAAACTTTGCTTTAAGGTCCTATTTTGTTTTTGTCTCTCTCTCGTAATTGTAATTCATGATTCTAATTATTTCTTGTATGTTCTCTATCTCCTTTGTCTCCACAGACACTGAGGTACTCCTTCTTTTTATCTATGTAAGGGAATACTTTAATTAAATTACCATTATTGCAAAACCTATATAGACCAGTGAATCAGTGCTTTAATGACAAACAACAAAATACCCTCATGTTCATCTATTCTATGATTTCTTTCTATTCATTCTGTTTCTGGTAGTTTCCTCGTGACTTGTCACTCTTTTGTGATCTCTATCCACAATAGCTTTAACCTCCTTAATAATATTTATAAACAACACATGGTGTCTAATACTACTCTCTATTCCTCTTCTCTTTTAGATATTGTCATAAATAGACAATATCCAATAGTCAGACTGATTAACCTCTCTCCTTGACTGGGAAGAGTCTCTTGACTTGGCAATAGAAAGGTGTTAAACTTAGTGAAAAAACAAGTAACAACAATCGACTTCCCCTCTTAAATACAAATCTGGACATTTCCCAACTGATTCAGCAAAATCTCCTCAACATCTTCCAACGATTAGTCTCTGGAATCCCCGTCCAAAACATACACTAGCTTCTCCATTGGAGGAGAGAAAGCTTTTTCTGTACCCCTAAACTTCTCCCAGACAGTTTAGAACTCTATTCTTACAAAACGCTGAATGGTATTCTTGTATCTTCATGTCCTTTTCCTGCTTCTTTGATTATTAAATCGGTCCACAATACCTCAAGACATTATATTGATCACGTACATTATTATTGACAACATCTAGGACATCATCAATTGAGTATGGAATGACTAATTGAGGTTTAAGATGAGGTACCATCTTTTAGACATTGTTTTAATGCTCCAGAGGTGGGATTTTGTCCTTGGCTTTTCTAATGTTACTGAAAGTTAACGCAAACTCTTTCTAATCGCCAAATCAGGAGCAAGTGTTCGGGAATTTGAACTTCCTTAAGATTCCCTCTTTAAAATGGAATTTATAATGATATACTATTAAATTTTGAACTGACTTGATTACCTTAAGGATTCTGTCAATATGGTCACAATCATCTCACATTATTGATAGAGGATCATAATCATTTCAATATTAACAATACCTTCATTAGCCTAGTTTTTACTTCCTGACTAGTACTGACTTCATCTACATTGTGTGGAACTGAAGTATCATGGGGGGTTAAGACAGGTACATTATTAATCTTAAAACACTTAAATATGGTGCATTTCTTTTAAATTTGGGGGGGACCGACATTGCAAAACACCTCTAAGCATGGTACTTGGTGTGTACAGCATGCGTCCCCTCTTTCAACAGAGATACTGCTTCTTCTGCAGAGTAAAGATTGGCATGTTTTTATAATATTCACCTGTCACTGACATTACTCTCTTCTTTATGGAGTAGCTTCTACTCTCATAGGATATCGAGAGACGGAGAAATGACGTGCATAATGACAACGTAAAATTCACTGACATGATCTCCCGACTCATCGATTAGTGCGATCTGTTGTGCTACATTTGCGTTTTTACGGTCTGCTCATCTAAGGTCTTTCGCTCAGACAAAAACCTCAATTTTTTGCTATTTTATCATTGAATGCTCCCATCGCATGAAATTTTTCTCAGATAGAACTCTGTTCATTCAAACTTGGACGGTACGTAGCTAACACTATTTCATTTCTTGTGATCTAAGATATGCTGTAGTATAGCCAGCTACCAGAGTTGTCCTTCTTCTCATCTATGGCCTTTCTAAGATCTCCATTTCATCAGGAGTGGCTTCCTGATACATCTCTTCCAAAAAAAAAAAAAACAAAAAAAAAAAAACACAAATCAAACACCAAACACAATAGTCCCAAAACGAATTTCAAAGACCTATTCCACCACACACTCATCACACCCCCCACCCAAGTATCCCACCAAACCACAACAATCCCCCACCCCCCCCCCACACATCCAACACTCAAACCAACACACAATCAACAACACCCACCCCACACCCCACAACCATCGCCACCACACACCAACGCCATCCACAGCACATACTAATCACCCCCACACAATCACACAACACAACATACACCAAAAATCAACACACAACAAAAACAATCACCCCACAAACACAACACAACCCAAAACAAAAAAAAACCCAGCACACAAAACACACCCACACCACCCCTACACAACCACACCAACTCACAAACACAAAAAAACAAAACAAATACAACAACAACAACCACACACCCAACCCCAACAACCCTAAAAACACAAAAAAATCCCACCAAAAACAAAAAACAAACAACAAAAAAAACAACATCCACCCAAAAAACCCCCCATAAAACACCACCACTAAAACCTCAAAAACCAAAACAAAAAAAAAACAACCCTCAAAAAAAAACACCCCAAAAAACAAAAAAAAAACACAAACAACCACACACCATACAACGCCAACAAAGAACACCAAAACCACCCACCCCAAAAAACCCACACCACAAACACCACAAAACCCAAAAAACAAAAACTCCCACCAAAAAAAAAAACACACAATAAAAAAACCAAAAAACACACCAAACCCCAAAAAACCAACAAACACCCACAAACAACACAAAAAACAAAAAACGCTCCCAAACACCCAAAACCAAAAATCACCCACAAACAAAAACAAAAACAATCCCAACACATACAAACAAACACCACAAACAACACAACAAACAAACAACCAAAACAACCACAACCCCAAAAAAAAAAAAAACAAAACAACCCAAACACAATAACCCCCACAAACCCAAAAACAAACCTATCACCCACAAAACAAAAACCACACAACACAAAATAAAAAAAAACAAACAAAAAAAAAACTCAACCACACACAACAAACAAAAACCAAAAACAAAATAAATAACAAACAAACCACAAAAAAAAAAAAACAACCAAACAAAACACAAAAGCTAACCAAACAAACAAAACACCACACCACACCAAAAAAAACCAAACAAAAAAAAAAAAAAAAAAAAAAAAAAACACCCCCAAAAAAAAAAAGACTCAACACACAAAAACAAACAACACATTACAACAATAAACCTAACCACTCAAAACAACCCAAAAAAAAAAACACAAAAACCAAAAACAAAAAACACAACCAACAAAAAAACAAACAACAAACCAAAAAAACCAAAAAAAACACAACAAAACAAAACAAAACTAAATCAACACACAAAACAAAACACAAAAAACACAAACAAAACCAAAACACAAACAACCAACAAAAAAAACAAACAACACACCAACAAAAAACAAAACAAAACAATCAACACCAACACCAAACAAACAAAAAAACACATCACACCACCCCAAAAACACAAAAACACAAAACCAAAAAAACAAAAAACACAAAACAACCAACAAAAAAAAAACCCAACAAACCCAAAAAAAAAACAAACCCACAAAAAAACAACACACAACAAAAAAAACAACAACAACACAAAAAAACATCAAACAAACAACCCCAAAAAACCACACAACACCCACAACCTCACAAACCCAAAAAAAAAAAACAACAACAATCCCCAAACAACCAACAACAAAACAAAACAAACAACAACAAAAAAAACACCCAAACAAACACCACACCAAAAAACCAAACAAAAACCAACCCCACCAACACCAACAAACAAACAAACAAAAAACACAAAAAAAACAAAACCCAAACAAAACAAAAAAAAAACAACACAACACAACACCAAAAACAAAAAACACACCACAAAACAACAAACACCAACAAAAACAAAAAACAAAACAAAAACAAAACAAAAAAAACACACCACACCCACCACAAAACAACACAAAACACAACAAAAAAAACAACCCACAAACCAAAAAAAACCAAACCCAACCCAAAACCAAACAACAAAACCACAAACACAACAAACCACAAACACCAACACAACCAAACAAAAAAAAACAAACACAAAAAAAAAAAAAAAAAAAAAACAAAAAACAAAACAAAAAACAAACAACACACACAACAAAAAAAAAAAAACACAACCACACCAAACAAACCAAAACAACAACCAAAAAACAAAAAAAAAACACAACAAACAACAAAAAAACAAAAAAAAACCAAACACACAACAAAAAACAAAAAACAACAAACAAAACACAACACACAAACACAACTCACAAAAACAACAAACAAACACAAACCAAACACCCAAAAAAAAAAAAAAAAACAACAAAAAAAAAAAAAAAAAACAAACAAAAAACAACACACAAACAAAAAAACAAAAAAAACAACAACAACACAAACACAAACCCCAACAACAAACACAAAACCCAACAACAAAAACAAAAAAACACAACAAAACGCACAACAAAACAAAACAAAACCAACAAACACACACAACAAAAAAACAAAAAAACCCCACAAACAACACAAAAAAACAACAACAAAAAAAACACAAAAAACACCAAAACACAACCAAAAAAACACACAAACACCACAACCAAAACACAACAACAACAAACAAAACAAAAAAAAACAACAAACACAACAAAAAACCAAACAAACACAAACAAAAAAAAACCCCACCACAAACACAAACAAACAACAACCAACAAACAAAACAACACAAAAACACCAACAAACAAAAACAAACACACCAAAAACAAACACCAAAAAAAAAAACAAAAAACAACACACCAAAAACCCCACAAACCACCAAACAAAAAACACAACAACAACAAAAAACCCACAAAAAACACAAAAACAACACACACAAAAACACACAACACCAAAAAACACAAACAAAACAAACAAAAACACCCAACAACAACACCACCCCAACAAAACCCCAAACACACACACAAAAAAAAAACAAACAAAACAAAAACCAAACAAAAAACAACCCAACAACAACAAAATCACACACAAATTAAACAAAACAACAAACAAAACACAACAAAAAAACAAACAACAAAAAAAACAAAAAACAAACAAAACACAACAACACCACAAAAAAAAACAAAAAAAAAAAAACAAAAAAAACAACAAAACACAAACACCCCACCAAACAAAAACCAAAAAAACCCCAATCAACAAACAAAAAAAAAAAAAAAAAACCACCACACACAACAAAAAAAAAATCCCAACAAAACCACCAAAACAACCAAAAAACACAAAAAAAACAAAAAACAAAACACCAAAAACACACACCCACAAAAACAAAAACACCCACACAACAAAACAACACAAAAAAAAAAAACACAAACAAAAAAAAACCAAAAACAAACAAAAAAAACACAACAAACAAACCACACACAAAACCACACAAAACAACAAAAACAAACAAAAAACCCCAACACAAAAAACACAACCCCACAAACACAAAAAAAAAAATCAAAAACACCAAAAACACACAAAACACACACAAAAAAAAACAAAAAAAAACAAACCCAAAAAACAAAAACACACCCAAAAACAAAACAAAAAAAACCAAAACAAACACAACACACAACAAAAAACACCACCCACCAAAAAAAAATACAAAAACCACAACAAAAAAAACAAACAACAAAAAAAAAAAACAACAACAAAAAACCCCACCACACCAAAACACAACAAAACAAAACAAAAAAAACAACATCCACAAAAAACAACCACAACCACACACAACACAAAAAAACCAAACCAACAAAAACACACACACCAAAAACAAAACACAAAAAAAAAACAAAAAAACACACACAAACAACACAAACAACCCCACAACCAAAACAAAACAACACACAACAAAACACACAAAAAACAAAAAACAAAACACAAACAACACACCAAAACAACACACAACACCAAACACAAAAAACAAACAAACCAAACAAACAAACAAAAAACAAAAACAACACACAAACCAAAAACACACCACACAAACAACAAAAAACACAACAACAAAAAAACACAACAAAAAAACAACAAAAACACACAAAAAAAAAACAACCAACAACAAAAACAAAAAACAAACACACAACACACAACAAAAAAAAAAAAAAACAAAAACAAAACAAACCACAAACACAAAAAAAACAAAACAACAAACACAACACCACACACACAACAAACACAACCACAAAACAAAAACAACAAAAAAAAAAAACCAACACCCCACAAACCCAACACAAACACACAACAAACACAACAAAACCACAACACACAACAACCCCACAAAAAAAAACACCACAATCAAACACACAACACACAAAAAACAAAAAAAAAAACAAAACACAAAACAAAACAAAACAAACCCACAAAACAAAAACACCCAAAAACAAAACACAAAAAAACCCAACACAACACCACAACACAAACAACCCCCAACAACCCCAAACAACCCAAAAAAACAAAACAAAAAAAACAAAACAAACCAAACAAAAAACACCAAACAAACAACAAAACACACACAACACACAACAACAAACACAAACACAACACACAAAAACCACAAACCAACCACACAACAAAACCACAAACAAAAACACAAAACAAAAAACACACACAACCCATACACACACAAACACAAAACACACACCAAAAACAAAACAAAAAAACAAACCCAAAACACACCAACCACAAAAAAAACAAAACAAACACACCACAAACAAAAAACAAACAAAACAAAAAACAAAAAACAAAAAAAAAAAACAAAAACAAAAACCAACAAACACACCAACACAACACCACCCACACACAAAAAACAAACACAAAACAAAAAACAAACACACAAAACAAAACAACACACAACAAACAAACACAACACAAACCCAAAAAAACACAAAAAAACAAAACACACCAAACAACAAAACAAAAAACAACCACAAACAAAAAACAACCAACACAAAAACAAAACACAAAAAACAAACAACAAAACCCCCCAAACACACAAAAACAAAAACAACACAAACAACAAAAACAAAACACAAAAACACAACAAAAACACACCCAACAAACACACACAAACCCACAAACCAACAAAACACAAAAAAAAACAAAACCAAAACAACAAACAACAAAAAAAAACAAAAAAACACAAAAACAACAACACAAAACAACCACACACCAAAACACACAACAACAAAACAACAACAAAATCAAACACACACCCACAACAAAAAAACACCCCCCCAACCCCAAAAAACCACAAAACAACCACAACAAACACCCCAAAAAAAACCACAAAACACAACAACAACAAAAAAACAACCACAAAAACATCCAAAAAAACACAAAAAACAAAAAACAAAAAAACCCAAACAACCAAAAACAAAAACAAAAAACAAAAAACACACACAAAACACCAAACCAAAAAAACAAAACAAAAACAAAAAAAAAAAAAAAACACAAAAAACAACAAACCCACCCCAAACCAAAAACACCACCAAAACAAAAAAAAAAACAAAAAAAACACCAAACACACACCCAACAAAAAAAAAAAAACAAACCAAAAACAAACTAAAACACCAAACAAACAAAACAACAAACAAACAAACACACACACACAAAAAAAAAAACAAACAACAAACACAACACAAACAAAAAAAAAACCACCAACACAAACAAAAAAAAAAAAACAAACACAACCAAAACAAAAAAACAACAACAACCAACCCAAAAACAACAAAAAAAAACACAAACAAAACAACAAACAAAAAAACACACCACCAAAACAAAACAAACAAAAAAAAAAACAACAAAAAAAAAACACAAAAACACAACAAAAACAACACAACACAAAAAAAACAAACAAAACCCCAACACACAAAAAAAACAACACACAAACAAAAAACACCAAAACAAAAAAACAAAAACCCAACAAAAAAACCACACACAAAAAAAAACCACCACCAACAAAAAAAACAAAAACCAAAAAAACAAAAAACCAAACAAACAAACAAACACACACAAAAAACACCCAACAAAAAAACAAACATAAAACACACAACCAAAACAACAAAACAACAACCACCCAAAAAACAAAAAAAAAACACAAACAAAAAAAAAAAACAAAAAAAACAAAACAAAAAACCAAAAACCCCCACAAAAAACAAAAAAAACACACCAAAAAACAAAAAAACCAACCACACACCACAACAAACAAAAAAACCAACAAACCAACAACAAAAAACACAAACAAAAAACAAACAAAAAAAACACAAAACCCCAACAAAAAACTCAAAACAAAAAACCAAAACACAACACAAAAACAACAACAAACACAAAAAAACACAAACAAACAAAACACAACACAAACAAACACAAACCACACAACAAAAAACACAACACCCCAACACAACACAAAAAAAAAAACAAAACACAACAAAAACAAACAAAACAACAAACCACCCCACACCAACAACACAAAACAAAACAACCCCAAAAAACAAAACATCAACCCCAACACAATCAAACAACCACAACACCAACAAAAAACAAACAACAAAAAAACCAACACCCAAACACAAAAAAAAAAAACCAAAACAAAAACAAAAAACACAAACAACACACCCACAAACAAAAAAAACAAAAACAAACAAAAACACACAAACACAAAACAAAAAACACCACACACAACAACAACAAAAACACACACCAAACCACAACAAAACCACAAACAAACAACACAACAAAAAACAACACAAACCAAAAACCCAAAACACCACAACAATCAAAAAACAAAAAAAAAAAACAAACAACCACAACACCCAAACCAAAACAACAAAACACACAAAAAACGACAACACACACAAACAACCAAACACAACACAAAAAAAAAAAAACACACACCCAAACAAAAAAACACACACAACAAAACAAAACCAAACAACCAACACAAAAAAAAACACAAAAATCCACACCACAACACAAACAAAACACAAACAACCCCCACACAAAACAACAAACACCCAAACAACAACACCAACACTCAACAACACAACAAAACCCAAAACAAACCCCAAACAAAAACACAAAAAAAAACAAACCAACAAAACACCAACCAACAAACCACACACACAACACAAAAAACAAAACAAACACAAAAACCAACAAACACACAAAACCAAACAACACACAACCACAAACCAAACACAAAAAACAAAAAAAAACAACAAAAAAAAAACCACAAAAACCACCACCAACACACCAACAACACAACCACAACCACAAAACAAACCACAACACAAACAAACACACAAAAAAAAAACAAACACAAAAAAAACAACAACAAACAAACAACAAACAAACACAACCAAACAACACAAAAACACACCACAAAAAAAACAAACACCACCCCCCAAAAAAACCAAAAAAAACAAACAAAACAACAAACAACAAACCCACACCAACAAACACAAAAACAAACAAAAACAACCAACAAAAAAAAAACAAACAAACACACAAAAAACCAAACACACACACAAAACTCACACAAAACACAACCACAAAACCAACAACAAAAACACAAAACAAACACAAAACAAAAAAACACAAACACAACAAACACAAAAACACAAACACAACCCCAAAACACCACACAACAAAACACACAAAAAAAACAAAACACACCAACAACAACAAACAAAACACACAAAAAACACACAAAACAAACACAAACCAAAAAAAACAAACCACACAACACACACACAAACAACAAAAAACAAACAAACAACCCCAAACACAACCACACTCACAAAACAACAAACACACACAACAAAACCCACACCAAAACACACACACACACACCAACACAAAACAAAAAAAACACCACAAAACACACAAATCCAAACAACAACCAACACACAAACACAACACAAAAAAAACAAAAAAACAAAACAAAAAAAAACAAACAACACCAAACAAACACACACACAACAACACCAAAACAAAACAACCCACACCACACAACACACCACCACAAAACAACAAAAACAAACACAAACAACACACCCAAAACAACAAAACCACAAAAACAACAAAACAAACAAAACACAAAAAAAACACACACAACACAAACACCCATCACAACAAAAACACCAAAACAAACAAAAACAAACAACCAAACACCAAAAAAAACCAACAAACCCCACAAACAACACAACAACACACCACAAAACCCCCAACAACACACACAAAAAAAACACATAACAACACCCCACACACCACCCCCCACACACAAACAAACAACACAAACAAACAAAACACACACACCCCCACACAAACAAACACAACCAACCACAAACACACAAAAAAAAACCAACCAAACCCAAACAACTCACAAAACACAACAACAACAAAACAACAAAAACAAACCACAAAACACACAAAAACAAACAACACCAAACACAAACACCCCCCAAAAAACCAACACACCACACAACCAACAAACACACACAAAAACACAAAAACACACACACACAAAACACAAAACCACAAAACAACACACAACAAAAAACACAAACACACAAACAAACCACACAAAACAAAACCACAACCAAACACAAACACACACCACAAAAAACAAAACACACCACAACCCACACAACACCACCCCCCCAACAAATCCAAACCACACACCACAAAAACACAAAAAACAACACACCAACAAACACAACCAAACCAACCACCAAAAAACCACCCCACACACCACCCCCACACAACCACAACAAAAACAAACCCAACCACCACACAACCACACACCAAAACAACAACCCAAAAACAAAAAAACAAACACCAACCAAAACACAAACACACACCCAAAAAACCAACAACAAACACAAAAACAACAACAACACACACAAACCCACACCCACAACACACACCCCACACCAAACAAACACCACCACACCACAACACACACAACAAACACACACCAAAACACCACACCCCCAAAAACAAACACACAACACACAAAACCAAAACAACCCCACACACACAACACACACACCAAACACAAACAAAACCAACAACCAAACAACAACACAACACCACACCAAACAAAACAACAACACCCCAACACCAAACAAAACCCCCACAAACACACCACACCAACAACAAAACAAACCACACAAAACAACAAAAAAACAACAACAACACCAAACAACCACCACACCACCTCCCCCCAACAACACACACCACAACCAAAAAAAAACCATCAAACAAACCCCACCAAAAACACAAACTCACCCAACAACAACACACCCACCAAACCACCCCCCACACACCAAACAACACCCACAAAAAAACACCCCCACCAACACACCAACAAAACACACCAAAAAAAACACACACACACACCCAACAAACACACAACCAAAACACACACACAACACAACACACAAACACCAAACACATAACACCCCAACACACACACACCACATATAACACAAAAACACACAAAACCCACCAAAAACACCACAACACAAACCAACCACAAAACCAAAAAAACAAACACAACACAAAATCACACAAACAACACACCACACCAACAACAAACAAAAACAAACCACACAACAAAAAAAAAAACAAACACCACAACCCCACACAAACACCAAAACACAACCACCAAAACCAAACACACAACAACACAAAACAAAACAAACACAACAACACACAAAAACCACAACACACAACACCCCCCACACACACACACACACCACACACACCCCACACCCCACAACAACCACACACCAAACACACACAAACCCACAACAAAATCAACAACCAACACACACACACCAAAACACAAAAACAAACACAAACACAAACACAACACACAAAAAAACACCCAAACAAACCACCAAAAAAACCACCATCACCCCACACACACAACACACCACACAACAACACACACACAAACAAAAACCACAACCAAAAACCAATAAAACACAACACAAAAAACAACAAAAACAAAACACACCCAAAAAACACAACCAAACCCAACAACCACCAACCACAAAATAAAACAAAACAACACAAAACCCACACACAAAAAAACAAACAACACACAAACAAACAAAACTCAAAACAACAACCAAACAACAAAAACAAACACACAAAAAACACAACAAAACCAAACAAAAACAAACACACATCAACCACACACAAACACCAAACACACCACAACAACAAACACACACCACACCACACACAAAATCACCATCAACACACACAAAACACTCACAAACAAAAAAGTACCCAAACAAAAACAACACACAAAACACAAAAACCACACTCACACCACAAACACACAAAAAACACACCCACAAAAACAACACCCAAATCACACCCCACCCCAAACACACCACAAAACACAACCACAAAAATCCACACCACCACACCACACCCCAAAACACAAAAACATCACACAAAAAAGCACACAAATCAACAAAAAACCCAACAAACAAAATACAACAAACCTGTAAAAAAGACAAAAACACAAAACAAAACAAAAACAATCACACAAACACAAAACAAAACAAAACAATCAAAAAAAAACCAAAAAACACAACAAACAACCCACAACACCAAACAAACAAAAACAAACAAAAAACACACAAAAACAAAACAAAAAATACACTCACACACAAACAAATCAAAACCATAAAACTCCCCAAACACACAACAAACCATCACAACAACACAACAATCGAACCAACACAACCCAAAAAACACACAAACTTATCAAACAACATCAACACCCAAAAAACACAAAAACAAAAAGACCCAACCCAAAACACACCTACAAAAAACAAAAATCCATACAAAACAGCAAACTAAAAAAAAGACAAAACAAAACAAACGCCAACATAAACCAAACAAAGAAACAACACAACCCAAAATTAAAACACACCAACAAACTAAAACACATCAAAAACAACAAAAAAAGAAAAAAAAACCAAACAAAAAATCAACCACAAAAAAAAAAAACAAATAACAAAACAAAAAACACAACAAAAACAACAACATCATCAAATGACAAGTCAACACAAATCAAAAACATCAAATAAAAAAAAATCAAAAAAACAAAAAAACAAGAACAACTTCACAAACAACACAACAAAAAAATCAAAAAAACAATCACAACAATCAACAAAAAACACCAAAGAAAACCATTTATCAAGAACTAAAGGAATTACCGCCAATGACAAACGGACCCAACTTAGAACTTCAGGTATCCGCCATAGCCTAAAACCCCCGCCTCAACCATAGAAATACAAAAAATCCCTAATTAGCACGCTAAAAAAAAAATTCCAAAAGACAGAATAAAGCATAGAAACATGCCAGGCAACGTAAAAGAAAACAGTTCATGTTTTAGAGCAACAACAATGTAAATCGTTCAACTCCGGCGTTAGTACCTAGATTAGTGATACTACAGTCTTTTGATAACAATCAAACGCTCTAACTTTGGCAAAAAATCTATCTTCGCAAAGACAGAATCTCACTGTCTGCGTACGGGCCGTAACCGTAAATGATTTATCAACATTTTTTTTGGCCTGATTACTGTGGAGCTGGGGACACTAATAGTCCCATTATTAAATGCAACATCAAACTTTATCTTAAAGCTTAAAAACCACCTTAACGGGTCCTCCAGAGATAAGTATTATATCAACAAACAAATTAAAATCAACAACCAAAAATTACTCAGCCATACTGAAGATAACGTTTACCTAAGATCACCATCATAAATAGAAAGATACAAAAATAACTAAAACAACCTCCACAAAGTGTCAATATCAAGCAGCAGCTCGAACCAAAATGATGCTATCCGCAAAAAAATGATAAGACAGCACGGAATCCGACCTACAGTAAGAAATGTTATCGACCATTAAGGAATGATGGGCCCAAGTAACAGTAACACCCGATGCTAGTAACACAGCCGTATTCAACAAAGGAACATCAAAAGGATTCAAAGGGGAAATTCCAACAGGAGGCCAACAAGAACCTAATTCAGGTGTTGGAGCCAATCTTCTATGAAAATAGGCTCAGAAAAAAGCAAAAAAAAACAACACCTCCGATACAATAAATAAAATTATACCTAAACAAAGACCTTTATAGACATTTCTAGTATGGTGCCCTTGAAAAGCTCCTTCTCGAATTACATCCCGTCATCATTGAACCATGGTTATAATAATTAGAAAAAAACCACAAAATAGTCCAACAGTGGACATATTATGTATCCATCTTACTAGCCCAATAGTTAAAAATAACGCTCCAATCGACCCGGTTAGAGGTCAAGGACTAAACTCCACTAAATGAAAGGGATTCCGCAGCATAACTTACCTTTTTTAATTTTATTAATCCTGCTACTTGGAAGGCAGCTATACTTGCTCATACTCAAAAGGCAGCACAATATTCTTACAAGAGAACATCTAGTCCGTAAAAAGATCTACAGTCTTCCGCTTGAAGTCTCAGCCATCTTGCAAGGTTTTAATGATCTCATTTCTTTAAATTTGCACTTTAATATTTTTTATAAACTATAAAACCCAAGATTTAAAATATCTTATTTAATTTTTGAAGGCAAAGCTTTGAAAGTATCCAACTCAATAAACAAACAAAGTACTGTGTTAACATAACCAATACGTGTTTATATTCATCATTCATTCCCCAAGATATAATCCATTTACCTCAAGTATCCATCGTCATTCTTACGGTTTTGGCTCCATGTTTGTGAAGAATTAAAACTAAAAAATATATGAATGGTGAAGATTAACAAAAAGTATAAGAATTCATTTATCTTAATAAACTGATAACTATTAAGTTTATACAACTCTCCTCATATTGTTTTGGATATTAGTCGTGTTTGTAATGTAACTACTGCTTAGCAAGTGCGTGACAAATTGTCTTGTATATCATCATCTATCTTGTCAATTTGGAGTTTGAGTCCCTTCTCATGCAGAGTTTTAACGGAATCTCATCTACTTTTTAACCTCCAGCCTTCACTAATATATTCCTAACTGATCCATTTAGCTACCATAGAATATTCACCATAATCCCAGAGTTGTTTCTCATTTAATATCATACTCTTCTTTCCCTATTGTTCCTGACCCACTGACATTATGACTGAAACCAGGGTAGGATATATTCAATTCTATGTTTGACAATATTTACATCTGTGTGTTATAAGTAGTAATTCAGTTCCACAAAAAATTTTTTAACTTTTCTATACTTGTATTGTCTATAAGTTGCGTTTACCATGTTAGGGGAAGAAAGTCAACTGGAAATCCAACTCAAAAGTGAGAATACAATAAACTAATAATAGATGCAAATTATCTTTCTTTACCGACTAAATTGCTAATGTTCGTGTCAATACATCTTTTGTTGTTTGGATAGCCCCAGGGTCCTTTATCGTAGTATTCAAGCACTGCAAGCAATTTTCCTGATGTCATCTCTGTCCGACGTATACTGGCGCGTATAATAGTGTTTCTAATGATTTAGTTTCTGTATAGTTCCGACTAAGTAGGGGTACTAACTAAGTGTGCGAGGTTTTTTGCTTATGACAACTCGGGCTGTTTGGTTGCTTTGAGTCCATTGCAGATATTTCACCCCTTATCAAAAATCCACACGTCGGCATATCGCTAGCCCTTAGTTTCCTGTTTTTAATTAACATGTCAGACAAGTAAGTTGTTAGCTTCCTGTGATAGAAACCTTCCACAAATCTAATGCCTCCCTAAATGTTTTTTATGGAGGGCCTCACTGACTTGTTTTTTAATAATCACTGCTATATTTACGATATAAGACGTAGCATCTTCTTTTTCAGTCATGGGGATTTCCTCTACAATGTTTGTCATAACTGTCTGCCAATTCGTTCACCCATATGAATTCCTTCACCGTGCATTTGTTAGGTTGTCAATATTGTTTGAGACTTCAGAGAGATGATTGAAGATGAACACTCCGTTTCTCTTTCCTGCCTTTTTTATCTCCTAACACCCTCGTTGCTCGTTAGTAGTCGGTGATTTAGAATAAACTCTATTGTCCTAATGACTCCACTGACACCCTCTATCTTTTCTGTTTAAGAATAAACATGTGTATCCAACCCATGATACACCAATCTAGTTTTTAAGGATAAGAAAGAAGCTGTTACATTGAACTACTATGACCCACTATTGGGACCAAATCGAAGTTAAACAGCACTCTACACAGAATACAATGTTGTAGTTAACCAAATCTCATTACGTTGGGTGATCATTTTTAGTACTTAGGCAAATATTAATATCATCTTATATCTGAAAATTTTAATACCTTGCTTCTTGTCATTATCTGGTTCTTCAACGTTTCTGAATTTTTGCTCTCTCCAACACTATATTATGGCAAGATTCTACCAATTTATGACTAAATTGTTACCTTCTTGACCAATAGATGTTGGATCCTTCGTTGCTAGAGTCTTCTCAATTTGGTGTACTGTTTATCCCGAGCCTTTAAATAACCGAGATCTAGCAAGCACCATACACAATAAATGACAAGTATCTACTAATAATCAGTTACCTTTCAAACTTTGCTTTAAGGTCCTATTTTGTTTTTGTCTCTCTCTCGTAATTGTAATTCATGATTCTAATTATTTCTTGTATGTTCTCTATCTCCTTTGTCTCCACAGACACTGAGGTACTCCTTCTTTTTATCTATGTAAGGGAATACTTTAATTAAATTACCATTATTGCAAAACCTATATAGACCAGTGAATCAGTGCTTTAATGACAAACAACAAAATACCCTCATGTTCATCTATTCTATGATTTCTTTCTATTCATTCTGTTTCTGGTAGTTTCCTCGTGACTTGTCACTCTTTTGTGATCTCTATCCACAATAGCTTTAACCTCCTTAATAATATTTATAAACAACACATGGTGTCTAATACTACTCTCTATTCCTCTTCTCTTTTAGATATTGTCATAAATAGACAATATCCAATAGTCAGACTGATTAACCTCTCTCCTTGACTGGGAAGAGTCTCTTGACTTGGCAATAGAAAGGTGTTAAACTTAGTGAAAAAACAAGTAACAACAATCGACTTCCCCTCTTAAATACAAATCTGGACATTTCCCAACTGATTCAGCAAAATCTCCTCAACATCTTCCAACGATTAGTCTCTGGAATCCCCGTCCAAAACATACACTAGCTTCTCCATTGGAGGAGAGAAAGCTTTTTCTGTACCCCTAAACTTCTCCCAGACAGTTTAGAACTCTATTCTTACAAAACGCTGAATGGTATTCTTGTATCTTCATGTCCTTTTCCTGCTTCTTTGATTATTAAATCGGTCCACAATACCTCAAGACATTATATTGATCACGTACATTATTATTGACAACATCTAGGACATCATCAATTGAGTATGGAATGACTAATTGAGGTTTAAGATGAGGTACCATCTTTTAGACATTGTTTTAATGCTCCAGAGGTGGGATTTTGTCCTTGGCTTTTCTAATGTTACTGAAAGTTAACGCAAACTCTTTCTAATCGCCAAATCAGGAGCAAGTGTTCGGGAATTTGAACTTCCTTAAGATTCCCTCTTTAAAATGGAATTTATAATGATATACTATTAAATTTTGAACTGACTTGATTACCTTAAGGATTCTGTCAATATGGTCACAATCATCTCACATTATTGATAGAGGATCATAATCATTTCAATATTAACAATACCTTCATTAGCCTAGTTTTTACTTCCTGACTAGTACTGACTTCATCTACATTGTGTGGAACTGAAGTATCATGGGGGGTTAAGACAGGTACATTATTAATCTTAAAACACTTAAATATGGTGCATTTCTTTTAAATTTGGGGGGGACCGACATTGCAAAACACCTCTAAGCATGGTACTTGGTGTGTACAGCATGCGTCCCCTCTTTCAACAGAGATACTGCTTCTTCTGCAGAGTAAAGATTGGCATGTTTTTATAATATTCACCTGTCACTGACATTACTCTCTTCTTTATGGAGTAGCTTCTACTCTCATAGGATATCGAGAGACGGAGAAATGACGTGCATAATGACAACGTAAAATTCACTGACATGATCTCCCGACTCATCGATTAGTGCGATCTGTTGTGCTACATTTGCGTTTTTACGGTCTGCTCATCTAAGGTCTTTCGCTCAGACAAAAACCTCAATTTTTTGCTATTTTATCATTGAATGCTCCCATCGCATGAAATTTTTCTCAGATAGAACTCTGTTCATTCAAACTTGGACGGTACGTAGCTAACACTATTTCATTTCTTGTGATCTAAGATATGCTGTAGTATAGCCAGCTACCAGAGTTGTCCTTCTTCTCATCTATGGCCTTTCTAAGATCTCCATTTCATCAGGAGTGGCTTCCTGATACATCTCTTGCTAAATAAGAGCGGGGACACTTTTACAGATTAAAGAGACTGTGACAACTGTCAATGTGAACTGAAGTTCATGGCAGTTCTTTATTATTAGCTGAGGAGTCTAGTTCTATAACACTACGGATATAATACGATTACTAATGTAATTACTTACTATAAAATGAAAAATAGAAAATTACCACAAAAACAAACATCCAAAAAACACCACACAAACAAAAACAAAACATCAAAAACAAACAACACAAAAAAACCAAACACCCAAAACAAAAATCACCAAAAAAAACACACACACAACAACAAACAACCAACAAAAACAAAAAACAAATAACAAAACAAACAAAAACACACAAATCAACACACAAACAAAAAAACACAACACAAAACACAAAACAAAACACAACACAACAAACAAAAAACACAAAACACAAAACCAAACAAACAACACAAACCCAACACAAAAACAAACAAAAATACAAACCCACAACACAAAAAACACAAACCAACAAAAAAAACAAACACCAACACAACCATCCCACAAAAACTCAAAAAACACACACACAAACAAACAATAAACCCAAACAAACCAACACCACACCAACAAACAAAAACCCAAAAAACCAAAAAAAACCCAAAAAACACAACAACAAACACCAAAAAAAAAACACACAACAAACACAAAACACAAAAAAAACACAAACCAACAAAAACACAAAAAAAAAAACAACCAAAAAACACCCCAAAAACCCACAAAAAAAAACACAAAAAAAACAAAACAACAAAAAAAAAAAACCTCAACACACAAACCAAAAACATCAAACAAAAACAAAAACAACCACCCCAAACCAAAAACAACACAAAAAACAAACCAAAACACAAACAAAAAAAACAACACAACCATAAACAAAAACCCACAAACCAAACAAACAACCAAAAAAACACAAACAACAACAACACCACACCCACACCCAAAAACACAAAACAACAACACAAAAAACAAAACAAACCACAAACAAAAAACAACAAAAAAACAACAAAACACACAACAACAATCAAAACCAAACAACAACAAAATCACACACACCAACACAAACAAAACAAAACCAACAACAAACCACAACACAAAAACACAAACACAACACACAAATAAAACCCAAAAAAAAAACAAACCAAAACAACACAAAAAAACAAACAACACAAACACAAAAACACAAAAAACCACAAACACAACCACACAACAACACAAAAACAAAAACCACAAACACACACAAAACACACAAAACACACACAAACAAAACCCACCCCAACCCAAAACCAACAACACAAACCAACAAACAAACCCAAACATCCAAACACAAAAACACAAAACACACACCACACCCACAAACCAAAACCAAAAAAAAAACACAACAACAAACCCCAAAAAACCAACAACAACACAACAACACACAACAAAAACAAAACAACAACACACACACCAACAAAACAAAAACCACCAAAACACAACACACAACACACAACACAAAACAAAAACACACAAACATCAAACACACACCAAACACACAAAAAAAAACAACAAAACAAACCAAACACACACCACACATCCCAACACACAAAAAAAAACAAAAAAACAACAAAACAACACAAAACAACACAAAAAAACAAAAAAAACAAACACACAAAAAAACCCCAACAAAACACACAACAAAACAAACACAACCAAACCACAAAACACACAATCAAAAACAAACAAAACAACAACCAAACACACAACACACCCCCAAAAAAAAAACAAACACACACAACACAAAAAAAAAAACAAACAAACAACCAAACAACCACACACAAAAACACACACAAACCAAACAAACACACACAAAAAAAAATCCAAACAAAAACCACCACAAACCACACCACAAAAAACAAAACAAAACCAACAAAACACCACATCAAAACACAACCACAAACAAAAAAAAAACAAACAAAACACACACCCACACCACACAAACACACAAACAAAAACAACAACACAACCCCAAAAAAACACAAACCAACACCAAACACACCAACACACCCCTCCAAAAACCACAACACACAAAACAACAAACCACAACAACACAACCACCAACCAAACAACACAAACACAAAACACAAAACAACACAACCAAAAAACAAAACAAACACCACACAAAAACACCAAACAAACCCAACAAAAAAACACAAACAACAAAACAACAAACACCACAAAAAAACAAAAAACAAAAACACAAAAAACCACACCACAACACAACAAACAACAAAAAACACACAACAACAAAAAACAACAAAACCACAACACCAAACCAAAAAAACAAAAAACACAAAAACACAACAAAAACAAAAACAACAACACACAACAAACAACACAAAAAAACAACAAAAACACACACAAAAACACCACAAACCACAAAAACAAAAAAAACACCCAACCAAAACAACAACACACACACACAACAACAACACACACCACAACCCAAAAAAACACTCACAAACACAAAAACAACACAAACCACAAAACACCACAAAACAAAAAAAACACACAAAAAAACACCCACAACAAACCAAAACAACACACCCAAAAAACACACAACCAAACAAAAACCACACAAACACCAACCACAAAAAAACAACAAACAAAAAAAAAACAAAACACACAAAAAACACCCAACAACACACAAAACAACAAACAAAAAACAAAACACAAACAACACAACAAACAACACACACACCCCACACACAACACAAAACAAAACACCAAAAAAAAAAAACCAAAAAAAACAAACAAACAAACAACACACAAACACACAAAACACAAACCACACCACAAACAACAACAAACAAAAAAACAACAAAACCCAACAAAAAAACACAAACACCCAACACAAAACAACACAACAACAACAAACACACAAACAACACAAAAAACACCACACACCACACAACACACAACAAAAACCAAAAAACACCACACACAAACAAAACAAAAAACACAAAAAAACACAACAAAACCACCCCCACAAACCCAAAAAACAAAAACAAAACAAACACAAAAACCACAAAAACACCCCACAACAACAAAACAAACAAAACCCAACAAAAAACCACAAAAACAAAAACCCCAAACAAAAACAAACACAAACACCACCAAAAACCCCCAAACACCCCAACAAAAACACAAAACAAAACAACACAAACCAAAAACCACAACACAACCAACAAACAACACAACACAAAAACAACACAAACACACACCCACCAAAACAACAAAAAAAACAAAAACACCAACAACAACACAAAAAACCAAACAACAAACACACAAAAACACAACAAAAACAAACAACAACAAACAACACAAACAACAACCCACACCCACAAAAAAAAACAACCAACAAAAACCACCACACACACAAAACAAACACAAAAAAAAACACCAACAACCCAACAACACAAAAACAACACACACACACACACCAAACACAAAACAAAAAAACACCAACAAAAACACAAAAACACAAAAACAAAAAAAACCACAACAAAAAAAAAAACAAAACAAAACACACAAACACCACACCACAACACCACAAACCACAAACCAAACAACAACAACCAAAACAACCCCAACAACCACACAAAAAACACAAAAAAAAACCACAAACACCACAAACAAAAAAACACCAAAACAAAACCAAACACCACACAACAACACACCCCAAACACAAAAAAACAACAAACAAAACAACAAACACACAAACACACAAACAACAACAAAACAAACAAAACAAAAAACAACACAAAACAAAACAAAACACAACACACAAACACAAACACACAACACACAAAACAACAACAAAACACCCAACAACCACAAACACACCCCAACAAACACACACACAAAAACACAAAAAAAAACACAACAAAACAACAAACACAACAACAACCAACACCACACACACAAAACACACAAACAAACAAAAACAAAAACAACAAACACAAACAACAACCCCCCACACACAAAAAACAAACAACCACAAACAACAAAAAAACACAAATAACAACCAACACAACAACACCACACCACAAAAACAAACAAACAAACAAAAAACACACAAAAAACACAACCACCACAACAACACCAAAACAAACACACACACACAAAAAAAACACAACCCACACAAAAACCAAACACACAACAACACACCAACACACAAAAACACACAAAAAAACAACACCACCAAAACAAACCAAAAACACACAACCAAAAACCCCCACAAAAAAAAAAAAACACAACAAAACACCAACCCAACACACAACCACAAAACCACAAAAACAAACAAACAAACCCAACACACACACACACCAACAACAACAAAAAACACAACACACAAAAAAACAAACAAAACAAACACACAACCACACACACCACACCCAACAAACCAAAAAACAAACACAAAACCAACAAACACCCACAAAAAAACCACCAAAAACAACACAACACACAAACCACCAACAACACACACAACACAAACAAAACACAAAAACCCAACAACAAACAACCACACCCACAAAACACCCACAAACCCACAAAAAAAAACAAACACCCCACAAACAAACAACAAACCACAAACAAACAAACACCAAAACCACCACAACCAACAAAAAAAAACACCACAAACACACACAAAAACCCCAACACAAACAAAACCCCCAAAACACAAACCACACAAAACAAAAACACACCACACACACCAAAACACTCAACCAAACACAACCAAAACCCCCAAAACCACCCACAACACACAACAACACACACAAACACACAACAAACCAACAACAAAAACACACAACAAAACAAAACAAAAAAAAACACAAAAAAACACAAAAACACAAAAACCAACAAAAAACAAAAAAACAAACACAAACCACAAAACACACAAACAAACAACACACACACCAAAAACACAACCAAAACACACAACACAACAAACCACCAAAAAACAAAAAAAACAAAACAAAAAAAAAACCACACAACCAAAAAAAACACAACAACACACAACAAAAACCCCAAACAAACAAACACCACAACAAAACCCACACAAACAACCCAAACCACCATAAAACACACCCAAACAACCAAAAACCAACACCCCAAACACACCAACAAACACACACAAAAAAAAACAACAAACAACAAACAAAAAAAAAACAACAACACAACACACCCAAAAAAAAAAACATCACACACACCCAAACCCCCACAAAAAACAAACAAACACACAACAACACAACACCACAAAAACACACCAAAACCAAACAAAACCCAACAACAAAAACCAACCAAAACACCCACCACAAAAAACACAAAACCCAAACACACACAAAAAAAACAAACAACAAACACAACACACACCCAACAACACAAAAAAACCACCCCCACAACAAAACAACACACAAACAAACACACACAAACACACACAAAAACACAAACACAAAAAAAACAAACAACAAAACACCAAAAACAAACCAAAACACAAAAAACACACAAACAACACAAACACCAAACACACACACACACCACAACAACACAACACACCACACACCCCCCCAACACCCCCACAACACAAACAACACAAAAACAAACAACACCCACACACCCAAAAACAAAAAAACAACAAACACCACCAACACACCACCAAAAAACAAAACAAACAAAAAACACCCCCCAAACAAACAACAACACCACATCCCACACACAACACAAACCAAACAACCAAACACAAACACAACCCCCAAACACACAACACACACCAACACAAAACAACAAAACACACAAACAACACCACCACAACCCACAACCACCCCAAACAACACACAACACACAACCAACACCAAAACACAAACAAAACAACCACCAACACACAACACCAAACACAACACCCCCAACCACAACACCCCACACAACAACACAAAAAAAACACAACCACACACAACAACCCCCACACAACAACACAAAACACAACAACCACACCAACCACACCCACCCCCACACACAACCAACACCACACACCCAACACCAACCCCCCACAACAAAACACACAACACAAACAACAAACAAAACAAACACACCCACACAACCCACCACACAACACACACCAACACACAAAAACACCACACACACACAAACACACCCACACCAACCACAACACAACCCACCCAACCACACAAAAACAAAACCCCAACACCCAACACAAACAACACAACACCACCACCAAACACCCAACACACCCAAAACACCCACCCCCCCACACCAACCCAACACCCACAACACAACACAAAAACACCCACCACCAAAACAACACAAACAACACCACACACACACCCACAACACAAAACACAACCACACACACACACCACACAAACACAACAACAAACAAACAACACAAAAAACAAACACAACACACACAACCCCCAAACAAACAACCACACACACCAAAAACACAACCCACAAACCCCCCCACACACCACTTAAAACCAACAACACAAAAAAAAACAAAACAAAAACCCCAAAAACACCACCCAACACCACAAAAACCCAAAACAACCAACACAACAAAAAACACAACAAAACACACACACAAACAAACACAAACAACACAACAAACACAAACACACACAAACCCACAACCCACAAAAAAAACCAAACCCAAACACCACACAACACAAAACCACACAACACAAACAACCACACACACACACCACCAAACACAAACCCCACAAACAAACCAACACCACACACCCAAAACCACAAAAAAACCAACCAAAACAAAAACACAACCCCCCCACAACCCAACAACCAACACAACCAAAAAACCACCAACAACACAACAAAAAAACAACAACCCAAACACAACAAAAAAAAACACCAAACCAACAAACACCACACACACAACAAACAACAAAAAACCACCCAAAACACACCACAACACACCAAACAACAACCACACAAACAAACACAAAAACACACACCAAAAAACCAAACACATCCAAAACAACCAACAACAAAACAACACCACAACCAAACACAAAACAACAACAACCACACCCCCACACACACACACCAACCACACACACCAACAACCAAAAACACAACAAACCACACAAACCACACACCACAACACCAAACAACAACAAAATCCAACAAACCTCACACCACCACACACCACACAAACACCACACACACAACCCAACACAAAAAACCAAACACACAAAACACAAAACAAAAAACACCAAACACAAACACCCACCACAAACAAAACACAAAATCAATACAAAACACCAACAAACACACAAACAAAACACAACCACACAAAAAACCCCAACACCCCCCACACCAAAAACAAAAAAAACACCCACACAAACAAAACACAAAACAACACACACACAAACACACCAACCCACCCCCAAACCAAAAACAAACCAACAAAACAAAACCACCAAAAACATCCAACACAAACAACAAACAAAAAAAAAACAAACACACAAACACCCCAAAAAAACACACAAACACTCCCACACAACAACCACAACACACCAAAAAAACAACAAACCACAAACACAACAAAACCAAACAACCACCAACATCAAACCCAAAACCCACCCAAACCAAAAAACCAACACCCAACCCACAAAAAAAAACAACAACACAACCCACAACACCACAAACCAACAAAACAAACACCACAACCAAACCACCACAAAACCCAACACAAAAACCAACCCACAAACAAACAAAACAAAACACACAAAACCACACCACCAAACAAAACCAAAAACACACATCAAAATCCCAAACAACACCACCAACCAAACCAAACACACAAAACAAAAAAAAACCAACCCCACCCAACACAAAAACAAACACACCAAAAAACACAAAACAAACAACCCCAAAAACACAACAACAAACCCCCAAACCAAAAACCACCCAACAAAAAACAAAAACCCACAACAACACAAACAACCCACCAACCAAAACAAACACCCACAACCCAAAAACACAACAACCAACCAAAAAAAAAACCCCCACAAACCAAAGAACCACAACCAAACCCACCACAACAAACCATAAACAACACACCAACAACACACCAAACCAAAACCACATCAACCACAACACAACACACAACACAAAAAACAAAACACAAACCCCACACAAACCAACCCCCCCACCCCCACCCCCCAACAACACACACACCACCAAACAAACACTAACAACACCAAAACCCAAAACAAACACCAACAAATCCAAACAAAACAACACCACACAAAACACCCCCAACAAACCACAACCAACCACACAACACAAACACCAAACCACAACACCAAAATAAACAAAAAAAACACACCCAAAAACAAACCAAAACAAACCACCCACACCCACAAAACACAAAACCACAAAACCACCACACCCAACCCAACACCCCACAAACACCCCACTCACAACCAAAAACACAACACAAAACAAAAACACCCACACAAACACAACAAACCACCAACAACACAACCCCCACAAACAACACAAACACAACACCACAAAACACACCCACACACACAAACCAAACACCACGAAACAAACCAAAAACAAAACAAACCACACCACCCCAAAACACAACAACACACCCCACCACATCCCCAAACACACCCCCAAACAAACACAACCACACAAAAACACCACCCACCAACACACGAAAACACACACACCCCACCCCCCACAACACCCAAAACCCTTCACACATAACTCCAACAACAAACACACTCACACCCCCCACACACCACACCACAAAACACACACACAGCACACACCACAACCAAACAAACCAAAAAAACAACAAATCCACAAACAAACACACACAAAACCTACCAACAACACAAACCACACCACCACACACACACACACACACACAACACAACAAACACAACATCCCAACAATTCACAAACACCAAC
>NW_024534930.1:0-15698 GCF_016097555.1 Gigantopelta aegis
CTTTGAGGATTTTGGTTAGTAAGTGCCTCTTTAAATTCAGTAATGAATTGTTTGTCTCCATAAATTGATGCTCTGAGAAATTAGTTCTGTTGAAAGGTTATGAGTTGTCTTCAACCTGTTGTTTCTCAAGTTCATTTGATCATGGCATTGTCGACAACTTTTAATTTGTTGCAATTAACAATGACCTCTGATGACGGGGGGGGGGGGGGAAGGGAGAGAGAGAGAGAGTGCACAGAAGAGAGGGAGAGAGAGAGAGGAGAGAGTATTTTACATATGAATTCCTTTACAGGTTACCTGTTGTAAAGTTTGTATATCATCTTTCCAGTACTACTCTGGAAACATTCACTAGATGCAAGCTGTTCCTTAACCGAATAAAATTTGAATCCAGATCTCTCCCACGAACTTCAACATTCGCCTCAATAAATAATATATACAAAGGTAATATTTTCAATATCAGAAGCACTTCACTCTATTAAGATCAGATTGGAACTGACTCAATCAAAACATTCAGCTTTGCCTGCAAATCAGAAAGAAGATCCCACACACTCACGTCACTCCAACACACGATCTTCCACAACTACCGTTCTCTTCAACAATGTAGAACTGATCGACTCTCTCCTGCTATTTTATCAGCAGTAATCCGCTTTCATTCAAAATTTCTGTTGCTTCAGACCAATGCAGTGCTCCAACGTTCATTAAAGAAGTAGTTACTTGCGCCTCCAAGTGACTCACCTTGTAAAACATAAGAGCAGTCATACTATTAAAGATTTATAAGATACCTTATTCGTTGTTCTTTTTCTCAGCTGCCGTCTTGCATAAGACATTTGTTGAACTTGTTGTTGATCTATTTGTCGTTGCGTAATGTGGCTATTTGATTTGACTTGTCAGTCATTAGAGTTTGTGAGCAGATTTCACACTGAAATGGAGGACAATGGCAAAACAATTTTAGTGTTATATATATACCTCTTGTTCAGGTAGCTATCAGTTTTTTTCTTGGACAGATTCAAGTTGTGAAGAGAGAACGTCTTTTGTCTTCATTGAAAGCGCTCAAGTCTTTCTCTCAGTCCAATTTTTTCACGCAGAAGTTGCTCATTTTTGTTGGACAGCCTCCTTATCATGACGAGCACCTTCTAATTGTAGATCCAGACACTTCTTTAGTAGCGAGGCCAATTGAGTACTCAAGATTGATACCTGTTTTAAGAACATAATTGACAGAGACATTAGTTCTATAAACTATGTACCTGTTCTTCCAGGCTCTGTCGTGTTTTCTGTCTCTTTGTCAAGAGCAGATGTCAGTAGCTCAACCTTTGTACTTAATTCAGTGAGAGGCATTGTTTGTTATCACGTCTTTTGCTTGTAATCACTGGACCTGAGAAGAGAGAGAGGAGAGAGAGAATAGTGCATTGTCATTTGCTACATTTAAACTACCACTCTTGTTCTTGAGGTGTTCCCCTTCTGTTTTCAAGTTGAATTTTGAATTCATCATGTTGTACAGATTGTTCCTGTAGTTTCAGTCTAATGCAGTAAACAATTGATAAGAAAGTCTAATAAATTGATAGACATACCTCAGTCTAGCCTTGGTTATGTTTGAGGCTAGTCATTTCCTCTTTAGTATGTTTTCCCGAGTTATCTGTCTCATCTAACTGAGCAGAGAGCTGCTCTTTTTGTTCAAAGCTCTCCCCCACCTCCTTTGCAAGTCTTTGTACAACAACGTTTTTGATCTTGGAGGGCAACATCTTTAATGGAATGTTGGTGCTTCTCTGTTCGCAAGTTGACTGTCAAAGACTGCAATTCTTCTTGTATTTGTTGGCATGTGATTTTCAGGAGAACGGTTTTCAACTTCCATCTCTTTCAGGCTCAGTTCTGTTGACTGTCTGCGTTTCTACATCATCCTTTCAATCTCTCCTCAGCTCGCCTGAGCTGCTCCTAATAAAGACAATAATAATTTAATTAATAAATTTCACATAATAGAAACAATGAAATTACATGTAAATACATTTAACTTATCATATTTTTACATTCAGCTTTTGTTCTCATCAAAAGCACTCTGTAGATCCTCTTTCCTCTGTTCTAGCTGATATGTTAAGCTTCGGACCTCCAACTCCTTATCCAACATGTCCTTCTCTAACTGGACTGCTTTGTCTCAAAGACTTTATCATATTTTGCCTGTAGTTCATTATATTGTTTTGAGGGAGAAGTGGAGCTTGCTTCAGAGGGAACTGGAGAAGATGGAGCAATATTTGGCACCATTTTGACAGTGAAAATACGAGGTGGAGAAAGGGAGTTGCTTCTTTATTTTCGTCATCAACATAATGCTGAAATAAACAACATGTAAATATGAAAGTTAAAATTAACTCTTACCTCTGGTGTGTCCATAGGGGAGGTTATTCCACTTTCAGATGACATATCATCATAATGCTGTATATAGTTTAGATCCTCTCTCCAGTTGCTCTTGTCTCCTCTGACTGGATCGACTCTTAACTTGAGATGTTGGAGGTAATGGAGGTAAGGAGAGAGGAAGAGAACATGTGCTGGTGAAGGGAGAGTCGACTCTGAGCTCAAACTTGGCGATATACTCTCCACAGATGTTGCCACACTGACTGGCACGGAAGACTCATTCAAATCAAACTTGTTCTTATATCCAGTCTTGCCCTCCCATTTGTCTTTCATCAGTCTCACTACAGAGTGTTGAGAATTCACACTAGCTATAGGTGGTGGTACATCCATCTTTTCAACTGGCATGGGTTCACTTCTAACAGGAGAATCGCTCTCTGCATCCACAGTCTTTTCTTCTTTGCTCCAGAATTTTAAAAATTTCATTATCTTTTTGTTGTCGTTGTCTTGAAGCCTCTTGTTCCATACTGTCATCAACAAATTGCCGATTTGCTCTTTTTCGTTCAGAAATCAAAGATTGCAGTGATGGGTTTGCCACTCTACTGGTGTTACTGTTGCTATGGTTACAGGACCATGAATATGAGGATCAATGGCATGATGAAGATCCGATTTGATGGAAGTTTTATTGAGTTGCTTCAACATTTCTTTCTCAACAGCTTCCATTTCTTCATCTTCTGAAACTTGCACAGTTAAGTCACCATAAGTTTGAAAGTGGCAGTTTTGCAGAACTGTTGTCATATTTGGATTGACATGGACCCAGGGTGCTCTCTGTCGAATCAAACGATTTGGAGAGGTTTATCGAGACCTGGTGCTGCAGGAATAGCATCAGCGGGGGAGACATCCTGTGTGGTAGTTGCCATGGTAACAACAGGGAATGTAGATGAAGTAAGAGAGGGGGTTGTAGTTTGAGTGGCGAACAAAAGATACAGTCGCTGGGGTAGTACCAGTGACCACAGCTGTTGGGGGGGAGGACACCATAATATAGAAGTGGTGATGATGCAGCTGGTTGACTGGAACCAACTGACAAAGTGACAGAAGTAGTTGGCACAGCAAGTGGTGAGCTGACGGCAGCTATAGTAGGTGGGGCTATTGTTGCTGTAGCAAATTGAGGTCGCATCAAAGGGGAAGAGAGAACACCTATAATATAGGCAATATAATAAATTTTTTAATAGTAATAGACTACCTTGACTGGTTGAAGTGTGAGGTGTCCATTCAAAACCAGGAGGTCATCCTCATTGAGGTCATCTTCTTCCTCCTCCTCCTCCTCATCATCAGTTGAATCCCAATCCCAGTTTCTCCTCTGCTTTGTCTGAAGGTTGTGACCATCAGATCAGCTTTCTTGTCGCTGAGTACCTCCTCTTTGGGAGAATTCTCTATTGTCTTATCCTTCTCTTTGTCATCAGAAGAGGAGCCTTGTTTGGTTTCTGTCTTGTTATTGACTTGTTCAAAGAAGCGTTGTCCTAGGGAACATTGTCCTTCTTTTTGGGGAATATTATCATCTTCATCTTCTCATCAGATGTGTCCCAATTCGAGTCCTCTTCTTCAGTGGCAGTTGGTTTCTCTTGCAAATGACCTTTCTCTGAAAAACCACGTCTTTCTTCATTCTCAAATTCACTAGGAAGCTCATCTGTCTCCTTTTCTTTATTTTCAGCTTTTTTTGCCTCCAGACAAAGAAACATTTTCCATCTCTTCTTCTTCGTCGTCGTCACTGAAATCCATTGCTTTAATATGTAATACATCCTCTGTAAAAACAAAACAATAATAATGTACTTTATTCTCATTCCCAAAGAATATATTTTACCATTTTTGGCTGAAAAAACCATCGGTATGATTGGCAACCTTCCAGTAGGGATGTCTCTAAAAAATGGCAAAAACACATGTCAGAGCTTTCCCTTTGAATATCTAGGGCATCTTTTTTATCTCCCAAGCTTTCTTTTTCAATAGACCAGCTATAATGGTCATCTTTTTTATCATCATCTTCTTCGTCATCTGAGGATATATCAGGTATTCCATACTTTTGGATACTAGGGAGTTTGAACGGGACTACTTCCTGTAGCTGTTATTGGGGTCTTCTTAACAGCTGATTTTCTACCAAAAGACATAAACTCTTCAGAGCTGTCAATTGGAATAGGACAATCTTCATTATCGTCATCTTCCTCATCTGAGGATACATTATGTATTTCAAATTTTGGAAGACTAGGACGGGTTTGAACTGGACCACTTGTTGTAGTTTTTGGGTGCTTCTTCTGGATCCACGTCAAGAAGATAGTGTTTAGGAGGTGACCTATCATCTTGTTCATCTTCCTGCTCCTCTATCTCCTTTGATACCAATAATGAGGGAAGGTTTGGGACTGGGGGATCATCAGAAGATGTCACTGCAGGGAACTGCAAAGAGATTAGCATATTTACATAATGATAATCATACCTTCATTTTTCATTTTTTATTTTCTTCTTTCTTGTTTTCTTCTTTTTCTGGTTTTTCTTCTTCTTCTTCTTCATCATCATCATCAGTCAAAAATGATTTGCCATATCGAGCTCTCATAGTCTCAGTGATATTAATTTGGGGCTTAGAGTCTTCCTCTGGATACAACTCACTGTCTGAAGATATGAAGGACTCTTTCTTTGAAATGTCTCTACAGTAAATAATATCACAATATACTCAATTGTTGTTCTTTATTATGTATGTGTATGAAATATCATATTATTGAACTTACTCTGTAGTAGTGAAGCTATCCACACGATCAATGTTATCTAGAAATGTAAGTAAGTAGTGCTATATATTAGCAATAGAATGTTTGTACCTAGAGGAATAGGCTCGGTAGCTGTTGCTTGAAACAGTGGCAACAATATCATTTGATTGACTGAATTGCTCTTTGTTCGTGCTTAAAGATTACTTGAGGAATGCTAAAGGAACGTAGAAAGGATGATAATGTAAAGTCTGTTTATATCAAGCATACTCAGTCCCACTGCGACTATAATCATGAACAGTCTTGCCTTCATTGTCTTTCACCTTACAATCGATAAGTGGATGTTTGAGGAGATGATGAATGATGTTGATATGGTCATTCATGGCAGCCAACATCAATGGTGTTCTGAAGGGATGAGAATGAAGTTAAAGGAGAGTATACTATCAGTATAGAAACTTACTGTCCCTGTTTGTTGACATGGTTTACATTGCATTCTTCTTTGATCATCAACTCAGCAAATTCAACTTTGCCATGGAATGCTGCAAGAGCAAGTGATGTGAAACCATTCTGGAGAGAGGGAGAGAGAGTTAGCTTAACAAATGAAACAAACTATATATTACATACATTGTCTGTCTCATCAGCAAAAGCTCCTTTATCCAGGAGTTTGTTTGCTACAGGTACATCATTATGAAGTGCAGCTATGTGCAATGCAGTTTGGCCAAGATTGTTTTTTACAATCAACATCGTCCATCATTTTCAATACTCCCATTGTTATACCAAAACTCTCACTTCCAACAGCCTAAATAAATAGATAAAGTTAGTGATGAATAAATGAAAGAAAATATTATATAAATGAATGAATTGAAACTAGATTGAAAGAAGGTTTGTGTTTTATTTATTACAACAGTACATGTTGTTTAAGTAATAAAGATGTCATTTAAAAGACTATGGAATTCAAACAGTAATTCTAACAATTGGTTAACATACCTTATGAAGAGGTGTGTTACCATCGCTGTCCTTCATCTGACAACAGATCACTCCATTATGTTCCCTCAACAAGTCAACAATATCGAGGTTTCCTTTTGCTACAGCAAGATGCACAGCTGTCCTGCAAATGTATATCACTTTAAATATTAATACATATTTCCACACAGCATTAGGAGATAGTAACTCTACTCCATAAAAGTATTAGTTAGCAAATGAAAGTTAAAAAATAAGGAATAAGGTCTCATTGACACTTATTACCAATATTTTATAGCAAATAAAGTCTCATTGACACTTATTACCAATATTTTATAGCAACTACCTTCCAAGTTTATCAACAGCATCAATGCTATGCTTAGGTTTTCCTTTGCTGGTTTTTTCTTCTAAAAGTAGGAGGACTTTGCTTGTGTTGCATTTCCACACAGCTCTAAGGAGTTTGTGAGGTAACTCCTTCTCTGGTTTGAGAATAGTATAACCAGAAGAAGGCGTAGGGTCTCCTGTAAAATGACAGGTAGCAGGTTATCAGCTTGTTGTGGTTTTGTGGCTGCTAAAATACATACCTTCTTGGGATACTGCACTGCAACGCTGGCAGTGTCACTTTCTTTGCCTTTACGGCCTCTTGAAATTTTAAACTTCTTCATGTACTTCGTTCAGATCTACTGAATCTCTTACCAAATGTCAAGCTTCTCTTGAAACTTGGCATTCGCGGGGGATAGAGTGTTGTGTAGCCATAGCAACATTTGTCAAATTACATGGTTGAGAAGGGTTAAAAATAAACAATAAGTATACGGGGGGTGAACGAAACATTCTGAAATTTGTATAGGAAGGTGATAGGAGAAAAAAGAGCGAGTTCCGTATACCTTTATTACACAGGGTCTAATAAGATGCATTGGAAAAAATAGATGTTACCTGGTGACCCATTACAACTTAAACTCTAAGGAAGATGTTCAATGTGGGTATTGCTTACACATGTTTTAACGCTATATATACATAATCATCAATGTGTATTTGTACTTTAACTTGTTTAAGAAATCTGTAGTAGTGTTCATATTTGATCTAATAATTCGAGTATATACATACATTCCTTTAGAAATGATTGTGTTGTATATTTTTAATAGATTGATCCTGATAATGTTAAAGACTTCTCTTCACAGGCCATATTTCCAGGTGACAACAGAAGATTGTCTTTAGAGACTTCCATTTCTACTCTATGTAAAAGGTTCAAAACTCATTACACATTGATCAGGAGTATAATTGTGGTCATTACATATGCTATATCAACCTGTCTCCTTTATGTACATCTCCATTAAGTAGCCTATTAGTAAAAATTGTTTTTAGTAAAACATTTCAATTATGAATAGACAATCATTCAATTTTTTTGTGTAACATTATTTCCAACAAATTTGGAATAATTACAAGCAATAAAGAGTTTCCTTCCAGAATGTGTAGAAAATGGACACAATGACTAAATTCTGCACTTTTTGGTAGAAATCATTTTTTAGTGAAACTTGCCAATAATATATGGAAATTAAACAATTGTCATTAATTAAATATCCAATAGGTTTTGACATTATTTCCAATGAATTTGGCATAGTTTACAGCAATAAAAGATTACTTCCAAAATAGGTAGAAAAATTGAATTGGTGCCATTTTGCCTACTCCCATTTCGCCTACTCCCGTTTCGCCTACTAATTGACGACCAGTGCCATTTTGCCTACTCATGCAAAACATGATGAAAATGATAGAAATAAGTTTGTAAGAAAATAAAAAAGGTTGAAAATCATCTAATAGTATTAAGTTCCAACAAAACTATGTATACACATATAGTTCAAATGGCAGTATGAGCAGAAATTCCTCTAATATACTCTTCTAAACTAATTTGATCAAATCTACTTTTTAGTTCTCTTATTTTATTGTCTTTTTCAACAGACTTCTTAGCTCTTTTAGGTGGCTGGGATCCTGCTTCAAGTTGAGCAATGCTGACTTCAGTGCTTGATTGTTCTTGCTTGAAGATTTCGACAAGTTCAAACACATTGGGGTGGGCTTTCCTTGCAAGACTGGCTTAGGTAACACCCTTTTTATGTGATGCAACCCTTGTTTTTAGCAATTAAAATCAAAGACTGGCTTAGGTAACACCCTTTTTATGTGAAACTCACATCAAAACCATCATGTATTTATGGTATTCCATGAATTGTATACCATTTTGCATGAGTAGGCAAAATGGCACTGGTTGTCAATAGTAGGCGAAATGGGAGTAGGCAAAATGGGAGTAGGCGAAATGGGACTAACCCGAAAAAAATCACAGTGAGTAATCCTTAACATTTTTTTAGAAAATTGTTTTATTAGTGAAAAACGCCAATAATGCATGAATTAAACAATGACTATTAATAAACTATCTGGTAGGTTTTGACAATGTTTATAACAAAATCGAAAACTTAATGTACACATACTATTGCTATGGCGATATACAGGTAGTTGCTATGGTAATGTTGTTATGGTGATTGTTACCATGGTAATAGTTGCTATGATAACAAGCATAATCTAGCTAAAGTAATTGTCATTATGGTGGCATACATGTATGTGATATTGCATTTTTGTGTGAATCATATGGTTCTGTGGATTTGGGAATTGTATGATTAGTTTCAAAACTTCTTGACTATCCATTAAAACTAAACATTATATATATGAATTCAATATCTAGTAAGTTTTGACAACATTTCTGACATTTACAAGATATCAACAAACTGGATGAAATCCATACAGATCAGAGAGACTGAATAATTGCTGTCATCTTCCAACAAAGATCTTACTCTATGTATAATAAAAATGAGTGACACTTGGTGACATATATATGAGCAGTAGATTCACATGTAAATATCTAAATGACAAATCTGTAAGTTTTATTCATGGCTAAATGGGTACATGAAATGATCGATATGTTTTAAAATAGAGTTTTTCAAAGCTAGTACTGGCAGATCTGAGTCCATACAACTAGTAGAATACACCATAATAGCTATCTCCTATGACATGATATACTAGTTTCACTAATTCAACACATATTGTAAACAAAAATGACTTGAGACCACTAAACTTACTAGTTATATCATATATAGATATTGTCTTACAAATATAGTTCTTTCCAGTAACAACTTGTAGATTAATTAATTATTTGTTAATCAATTAAATCAGATCAATTAAAAATCAATTAATGTTGGTCACGCAAGTGTTGGTGCCCCGAAAAATTTGTCACAAGTTTTTGATGACTGGTTGTCAAATTGAAGCATGACAGGATCTTTTGATGGTATTAAAAGGTACTCCATTTCGCAAGCTTTTTAGTAAAAGGTGAGTTATGTCTCCATCCACTCCATCCATCTCTAGTCCATTTTAGAGTTGTTACAACTCTCTCTCTCTCTCCCTCTATGTTCTACATCGTCGTTGGATCATCTCATACTTCGTTGGATCGACTCGCCCCTCTCGTCGCTGGATCATCTTTTTATTTCAGTTTTGTCATCTCTTTTTCTGTTCTTTTTTTATTTTCATTATTTATTTATTTTTTTATTTATTTTTAATTTTTGTAAAGTCAGTTCACTAATTGATTTCTTCTCTCTCTTCAGAACTCAACTTTGACTGTTCTTCTCTGATGTTCTTGACTGTTCTCTGATGTTTTTGACTGTTCTCTGATGGTCTTGACTGTTCTGATGTTCTTGACTGCCTGACTGTTCTCTGATGTTCTTGACTGTTCTGATGTTCTCTGGATGTAAAAGATGAGTCACTCTCCATGTCATGGACTCTTTCCTGTCTTCCTTCAAGCCTTCTTTCCTCTTCTTTTTTTTATTTTTATTTTTTTTGGGCCTCCAGCCCATACACCATACACACACTCATACAATCTCTAAAAATCATCTCCCTCCTGCCGCTCGGCGGCCAAAAAAAAAATTTTTTTTAATATCTCAGGCCGCCGAGTGGCGGGGGGGAGCTCTGATCTTCTAGGGTGCGTGTGTGTGTGTGTGCTGTGTGTGTGTGTGTTGGTGGTCCCTTTTCACTTCCTCTGTCTCTCTTCACTCTCTATCCATTCATTGTCACTTCCAGTTCAGTTACTCTTTTTTTCTTTCCCTGCAGGAGCAGCATTGTTGAAAAAGGTGAGCTATCTTTCCATCCATCCATCTCTCATCCATTCTTTTAGTAATCCAGTTGTTACAAATAACTCTCTCTTTCTCCCTCTATGTTCTCCACTTGTGGCTGGAGTGGATTCTTGATGACTCTTGTGGATGGAGTGGATTCTTGATGACTCTTGTGGATGGACTGAACTCTTGGTGGCTCTTGTGGATGGACTGAATGAACACTTGGTGATTCTTCAACTACTAAAGACTGTCTTATTCTTTTTTTTTTCTATTTTTTTTCTATTTGTTTTTTTTTGTATTTTTTTTCTATTTGTTTTTTTTTGTATTTTTTTTTCTATTTGTTTTTTTTGTATTTTTTTCTATGTTATTGAAATTCTTCAAAAAACATTTTTTATTGAAATTCTTCAAAAATATTTATTTGTCAGTTAAGTTTTTAAGTTAATAATTAATCACCAAAAATTCTAGTTAACTTTTTTCTCTAACTTTTTTTCTGATCTGGATGAAATCCATACAGATCAGAGAGACTGAATAATTGCTGTCATCTTCCAACAAAGATCTTACTCTATGTATAATAAAAAAATAAGTGACACTTGGTGACATATACTATGAGTAGTAGATTCACATGTAAATGTCTAAATGACAAATCTGTAAGTTTTATTCATGGCTAAATGGGTACATGAAATGATCGATATGTTTAAAATAGAGTTTTTCAAAGCTAGTACTGGCAGATCTGAGTCCATACAACTAGTAGAATACACCACAATAGCTATCTTCTATGACATGATATACTATATTCACTAATTCATTATTTGTGTTACACATATTGTATCAAAAATGACTTGAGACCACTAAACTTACTAGTTTGGCAGTTACATTGTATCCTATATCATATATAGATATTGTCTTACAAATATAGTTCTTTCCAGTAACAACTGTAGATTAATTAATTATTTGTTAATCAATTAAATCAGATCAATTAAAAATCAATTAATGTTGGTCACGCAAGTGTTGGTGCCCCGAAAAATTTGTCACAAGTTTTTGATGACTGGTTGTCAAATTGAAGCATGACAGGATCTTTTGATGGTATTAAAAGGTACTCCATTTCGCGAGCTTTTTAGTAAAAGGTGAGTTATGTCTCCATCCACTCCATCCATCTCTAGTCCATTTTAGAGTTGTTACAACTCTCTCTCTCTCCCTCTATGTTCTACATCGTCGTTGGATCATCTCATACTTCGTTGGATCGACTCGCCCCTCTCGTCGCTGGATCATCTTTTTATTTCAGTTTTGTCATCTTTTTCTGTTCTTTTTTTTATTTTCATTTTTATTTATTTTTAATTTTTGTAAAGTCAGTTCACTAATTGATTTCTTCTCTCTCTTCAGAACTCAACTTTGACTGTTCTTCTCTGATGTTCTTGACTGTTCTCTGATGTTTTGACTGTTCTCTGATGGTCTTGACTGTTCTGATGTTCTTGACTGCCTGACTGTTCTCTGATGTTCTTGACTGTTCTGATGTTCTCTGGATGTAAAAGATGAGTCACTCTCCATGTCATGGACTCTTTCCTGTCTTCCTTCAAAGCTTCTTTCCTCTTCTTTTTATTTTTATTTTAATTTTTTTTTTGGGCCTCCAGCCCATACACCATACACACACTCATACAATCTCTAAAAATCATCTCCCTCCTGCCGCTCGGCGGCCAAAAAAAATTTTTTTTAATATCTCAGGCCGCCGAGTGGCGGGGGGGAGCTCTGATCTTCTAGGGTGCGTGTGTGTGTGCTGTGTGTGTGTGTGTGTGGTGGTCCCTTTTCACTTCCTCTGTCTCTCTTCACTCTCTATCCATTCATTGTCACTTCCAGTTCAGTTACTCTTTTTTTCTTTCCCTGCAGGAGCAGCATTGTTGAAAAAGGTGAGCTATCTTTCCATCCATCCATCTCTCATCCATTCTTTAGTAATCCAGTTGTAACAAATAACTCTCTCTTTCTCCCTCTATGTTCTCCACTTGTGGCTGGAGTGGATTCTTGATGACTCTTATGGATGGAGTGGATTCTTGATGACTCTTGTGGATGGACTGAACTCTTGGTGGCTCTTGTGGATGGACTGAATGAACACTTGGTGATTCTTCAACTACTAAAGACTGTCTTATTCTTTTTTTTGTATTTTTTTCTATTTGTGTTTTTTTTTGTATTTTTTTTCTATTTGTTTTTTTTTGTATTTTTTTCTATGTTATTGAAATTCTTCAAAAAACATTTTTTATTGAAATTCTTCAAAAAATATTTATTTGTCAGTTAAGTTTTTAAGTTAATAATTAATCACCAACAATTCTAGTTAACTTTTTTCAAAAAAAAAAACATTTTTTATATTATTTCTCATTAATCACCAACAATTCTAGTTACTTTTTTTTCTAATAATTAATCACCAACATTTCTAGTTAACTTTTTTCTAAACATTTCAGTGTATTTTTTAGCAAAAAAAAAATCATTTAATTATCTATATTCTAAAACATTTCAGTGTATTTTTTAGCAAAAAAAAATATCATTTAATTATCTATATTATTTGTCAGTGTATTTTTTAGCAAAAAATATATCATTTAATTATCTTTTTTAATAATTAATTTAAAATCTATTAAAGCGTTTTGCTATTCCTCGTGTAATTTTCCCGCCTTAACAGTGATATTTTCCCGCCATAATGGTGGTCACGCGTTTACAGTTCCTTGCTAGGCGTGTGCTGATATTATTTTCCCGCCTAGCCAACACGTGCTCAATTGCTCATTGGTAATGGTCCCTCTTTGATTGGAATATTGAGATCTTCACCAATTTAATTACTGCTTCAGTTTTAATTGAGTTCTTTTTAGTTTGCTTTCTGCTCCAGTGTTTTTTTAATTGAGTTCTTTTTAGATGTTTATTTTTATTCCAGCTTTTAGGCCTTGTTCATTGCTTTTAAAAAGTTAGGGTTTATCAGGTTTGCATACTTCGAGTTTCAGGACCAGCCACTACTCTAGTATCAGTGGTGCAGTGGTGCGTTTTTAAAAGCATGTATATATAATACAACATGAAGAGTTATAACAATATTATATTGACGTTTTATTTAATTCTTTGTAATAAAATGTTGTCAAGATTTAGTCATTAGGTTGAATTTGAAGGGTAATTCTCTGTTGATTATCAAGACATTCTTTTACCTTATTTTCAGTCATAGTTAATCTTTGTTCAAGGATTGATACGGTCTACAAGGAGACAAGTTATGGTAAGTTAGCTTTACAATAATAATACTAAACTCTCCTTTAATAAATATGCACAACAAAAGCTCAATTAATAATAAAACAAAACACTAACACAAAATTGGACACCTTCAGACCTACTTTAAAACAGTATTGATATAGTTATAATGTAATAGAACTACAATCAACTATCTTTACAATGCAGAGGTTCTTACCTCAAACTAACTCTGTTATATGTAGACTATGGCCTAATATTAAAGTACGGTACTTACTTGTGTTAGTATATCTAATTGTCCTACAATGTGTTCTAGTGTAGTAGCTAGTTTGAGGTGGCATAGTTAAAGGTTCTAATGGTGTTGTATGGTGGTGAGTTAAGATGGTACTTTCTTCCTCACGAGAAGGGAAATCAATAGGAGGAGAATGTGATAGTTGTGGAGAGGGGAAGAGTTGAGGACCAACATTGACTATATTTGGTTTGGCTGCATGTGATCCTCTAGGAGCTTTCAATGGATCAAGCTGTAACAGTTTGTAGTAAACAAAGATACCATAACAATATATTTCATATAATTATAATAAAAGATATATGTGTTTACCTCATGTTTTACTGGTTCATTAGTAGCTGTACTGTTGGGCGGAGGATCGTGTGTATGAGAGGGTGTGACTGCTACCCTCTTTCTCTTACCCTTTAAAACTACATAACATAAGGATGTACATGTACATGTGATATGTATATTACTTACCTTCAGAATAGTCAACAGAATCAAAATTAGTCTTCCAAACTAAAACCTTTATATAAAGTACAATAAAGTATATGTATATAGTCGTATGTACTTGTTCATCAGCTCCTACTGAAGCAAAAAATTCTCCAGATGGTGAGAATGTCACATCTATAGCTGCTCCCTGTAAAAAATGGACATAAGAAAAACCTTTATTTAAAGTACAATTAATTTTGACTCAAGTAAATTTTGTTTAAGTATTTTAATGTTTTAGCTTGCCTTGTGTCCATGTAATGTATAGAAGGTCGTCCTTCAATAAGATCAAAACACCTACAAGTGGAGAGTCTAATGTTGTCTTCTTACAATGTTATAGATAATGAGATACCTTCAACAAATTTGTCGTTGGATGCTGATAAGAGATAGTTTGCCTGAAGGATGAAAAGCAACACTACTTGACAGCATTGCTATGAGCTGGAAAAAGAAATAAGAATATATAAAATAGCATTAGAGTTCATAATGATACTTTTATAGATGACAATAACTACTGTATGCAGTTATAGAAATAGTACTATAGCATATACCCTTGTAGTACTGTAGTAATCGGTTGACTCTGATGTCCCATATTTTGACTGTGTTATCAGTTTGTTCCCATAGCAATGCAGTTTCCGTCAGGATGAAAAGCGACAGTATTGGCATAACTATGTGAAACACAATAAAACATTATTATCAACTTGTGATTGCTAACCCATTCTGTTCATGAAATGTGTGAATACCAAGTCTTGTTCATTCTGTCCCAGAGCTTAACTGTTTTATCATCACTAGCAGAAACTATTAAACGACCATCATGAGAGAATCGTGCACTACGAATCCAGTTAGTGTGTCCACTGAGACGAGAAAATGGAACTTTGTCTGTGAACTGGTCCAAACCTTTACCAATGAATAATGGCAGACAATATCTTTATAATAAAATATACCTTATGGTCTATCATCTGAGGCAGTCCAAAAGGGACTGACCATCAGCAGGCAAATTTCCACATGACGTACAGAAGCAGTATGAGCTTTAAATACAGTCGATTCTCCTTTACTATACGTTAATAAATAGTTATCAACAAGGACAGACCCCTCTTGTTATAGGGATATTCTTACATGTATCATGTTACTATGGTTACTTACACACTAGAGTATCCATAGTCGCACTGTCTTGTCACGAGAAGCTGATGCTAACCAAATGTCCTGATGGAGGACAGAAAAATCAACTGAAAGAACAGCATCCTAAAAGTACAAAGGATGGTTCTTCTTTTATCATATACATGTACATGTACCTTGTGTCCAACAAACCGATATGCCCTTGACTGTGGTTTGAAATGCCATACATCAAACAAGAAATCCATTGATCCAGTGGCCTATATATAAAGACCAAACATTACACTACATTTTTTTATAGTTTATTTTGTATTACCCAATTGCTTCATGTTTGGATTAAAAGCCACACTTGTTACGGTGGGTGGTCTTTTATGGCCCCCTTTGAAATTGTCTTTTCCTAATGTTGTCTCCCTATATAAAGTGGGTGGAGACCAGAGAATTGATACT
>NW_024534931.1:0-17367 GCF_016097555.1 Gigantopelta aegis
AGCATGTTGCATAAAACTGTTTTTAGTGTTTTAAACAGTGGTCCCTTTTTCACAATCAGTCCTATGTTTTTAGCAAAAGTGGTCCCTTATTGCAATTCAGGATCGTCTATATATCTACTATATATATATATACATATATCTACATATATATATTATATTATATATATATTTATATATATGGTTGAGTCCCAGAATTTCTTCTTAAGGTCTTGGCCACAGCTGCCCAGCACTTTAGGTTTATCCCATCCACCTAATTGTAGGTGATTTCGTCCACTCAAGCAGTCTTATTCTGTCATGACATCAGCATTCCTAAATATACAGAAGCCTCAGATGGACAGTCCAATTCCTATTTCCAATTTCTTAAATTCTTCATTAAAAAGTTGATCAGTAGATTGTGATGTCCCACTAATAACACTTCAATACGATATAACGATTACCTGGATACAAAGTCATAATCATATATATGGTACCTATACTATTTTATGCAAGGAACAATGTTTTTAAAAGTATGCAAACTATTTTCTTCAATGGGAACTCAAATTTTATAAATTGGAAATTAAATGTCCATAAGTGAATGGGTTGACGAGCACCAGACTAATCACCGTCAGTATTGTTGTCAGACCAACTCTTTTATTATCACACACACAAACATTAATGTTAGTACTAATGTTTAATATTGATAAGAATATAGCTGCTAGGAGAAATGTAACTGTACTGCTATAGTAGTTGAGAAGGAACAGGACCATTTCTATTACTTGATATAGAAATATATTATTACTTAAGAAAGACCCATTCAGTATTGTATACCTGTGGACTTGATATAGTATTGAGAGAAACACTAACTGGTTCAACTAACAGGACAAGAAAGAGAAAAATAGAGGTTGTGCAAAACAAATACAATACTAATCATCCCCTTGTACTAATACATGACAATTATCATGAAGTATCTGTACATGCTTAGCAGACATATTTAATTTGTTAATATAACCAAATCATTTTAGCAGTGCCATATTGAAGCAGCAAAATAAATATCTTACTTGCATATATTAATTACCATTATAACAAATATAATATACACATATTTTCATCATTTATGGAATTAATACGCAAATTATATCAAACTTTATACAGTTGCGTTACAAACTTTTTTCCTGAAAAATTACAACACGTCAGTCATTTATTTGCCCCCCCCACATCTCCCATTTAGATAGACACTGTAATAATTTCCCCACTATATATACAATCGGATTTTTAAATTATTATAAAAATCTCAAATTGCTATAACTACTAATATATACTGATAAGTATGAATGTAGTAATCTACGAACTTTATTTAATGTGTATCTAATGAAACATTTATAATAGAACATATATCTACAAGGATGTATACTTGTCACCCATTTTCATTTGCTTTGTTTATCATTCATTTTTACCCACATAATTAACAGTGATGACAGGAAATCTATCAGGACTGTAGATAATAGTGACATATTGGTTAGATAATTTTCCTTGTGTAACCTAACAAGTTGCCTGTCTTGTGAGTTTAAATGAACTTAAAAATACGAAAATATAAGATTTCTGATTATTTTGTGAAGAAAACTTCACAAAATAAATCAGAAATATAAATTAAATTAATAACAACACACATCCTCTATACTTGTTTTGATAACAAATTAGCCACGAGCAATTTATTTACATACTCCTGTTATGTTAAGAAAAATTCAAAAATGCAAGTCTATTAAGTATATAAACACCAGACTTGTTGGATAACTAATTCATTGTTCTATAGGTCCAAAGCTGGATTATAGCAAGAGGTACTGGGACTAATACTATCTGAGTTATATACGTCTTCTAAACACTTTTCAACTGGTTGTATCACTACTCTTTTCTTGTCAATCCAGTTCTTTTGATGTACACATAAACAAACAGTAATTAGTACTAGTGTTATATTGATGAGATATAGCTGTTATAAAAATGTAATTGTAACAGTTGGCAACTGGTTTGATATGAACTAGAAGTATTTATAGAAATCAAAAGACTGTCAGTACATGTTTATATTAATCTACCTATATACCTCCATGACATGGCAGTGTTGGTGATGATAGTAATACAGAATCACACAGATGTAGAATACCTATTAAGTAAAACATAGTTTGATGGGCACTGTACTGGTCCATATCTTACTTCTTCCCGGGTGTTGTATATGTAACAGCAAAGTGATGGAATAGTTGTTTGAATAACAAAGATTTACAGATATATTTATATTTTGACTTTGCTAGCATGAACTCAAAGACTTCATAATATGTAAGACTGACATTTAGAAAACCAAAAGAGTTATCAGACCTTTCAAATGATAATACTTGGCAGTATGTGTGTTTTATTTTGTGTTCCCTAATTTGACATGTTTTCAAAATGATACAAACTCTACTTATAATATGAAAATTGTCAATCTCCAATCAGCGTCTTATATCATTGTATCTTACATAATCTGAGGTATAGTTCTTGTATGCTGAAGAAAATATTTTGCCATTGATTCTTGGAATGGTTACAAATTTCTTGTTGAAAAGAGCACACTAGCAATATGTCCTTAGCTTAAGGCATATGCTCATCACTTTAATATGATATGGAATGCTCAAGCAAAATTTTAATTACTATTTACATAAATGTAGGTGTAGTTATAGTTGTGTTAAACTGTGTAATATTATAATTGTTTTCTAACTTCATGAACACCACTACCACTTTTACACATTATTTATTAAGATATATAATGTTTACCGCTATTTATTGTTTGTTAGCTGATCCATAACCAAATGCATTACTAGCTTCTAATTGTAAGAGTAATAGGACCACCTGTGTTGCTCCAATATATTGAGCGTAGTAGTAGGAACAAGTACAGTAGCAGTTACATTGTTATTGATGTCACGAGACATTATTATTACTCTGGTATTGCAATAAATTAGGACAAGGAACACCAATTGTTACAAAGATAATAGAAAATAAATTTCATAGTTCAAAGTTCAAATATCTTACCATCCTGTTAGCTCCATCTACTACTGCTACAGTATAACTATTATTGTACTCCTCTCTAGTCTGTTACTGATAGTAACAGATATAGATGGTTTGTATTAAAGATCTCTTGTTGGTTGGTGGTTCTCATTAGTTGAACAGTAACATTATACTAATCAAGACATTGTTCTGATGATGATACCACGTAGAATATTAACTGATATAGAACTAATAGCAGTATAAACAGTGACTAGGACTGTAGTGGGCGGGACTTGTTATTGAAGAGATTGCTATTATTTTATAGTACTCTTTTTCCTATCTTACTTTCTAACTCCATAGTACATTGTCTCCTATTAGTACTTGCTATGTAATTACCATCAGTCCGATCAGTGCATTTCACAGTCACACTGTTGTTAAACCCAACATTAGCAGTAAAGTTGAGACTAGAAGGAGTTACTACCAGTTTGGTTGGCAGTAAAAGGACTGCTACCAACTGTTTAAGCAATCCTACAGCATCAGCTGCGCATAGGATGTATCGTCAACAATGCTACCAGTAACATCCCATCATCACCTTGCACTGGTGATCTTCAGTATGATATTTAGGCTGGTATCTCGGACGAGATGGTTTACAGTTATAACTCACTACCTGAGAGTAAACTAGAATGAATGAAATAAAATATTAAGGAAACACAATACTTTTATCAAAGTTGTTGCTGTAATAATTATACAGTTTATATGTATTTTGAAAGAAAACAAATATTGTTTGGTAAATTACTAAAGCTTCCTTGATACTTAGTCTTCATGTATCGTATATCATATCAGTATCATATCAGTAAAGCACCATTGGTTTTCCTGATTATAAACACAAAATTAATAGTCTTCCACTACCATATTATTGAAGTTGTTGTTTATCTATCACTGCCCCCTTGAACTACTTTGTTGTTTTATTCCTGGTGGCAAAGTAATCTTTCTTCATCCCACATTGAAAAAATTAAAGCTGAAAACAGTTTTATAATAGGACAGTTTATATAAGAAAAACAATGAAAAAAATTAAGAAAAGATAAATAGAGTTAGCAATAAATTATTGTCCACTGGGTACATCATGTTTACGGCATGCCTTTAATGTAACAGTTGATACAAAATGGTATCCTTAAGCTTAAAAATTGAAATACATTGCAGCCTGGTATGTAAAAGCATACCACAGTTCTATACTTGTTTACGGATATTTTGCTCCATTGTCCTGCTAACTTAAATTTATTTGTGACCTGATTAGCAAAAAGGGACCTCTTCTGTCAAAACATTGTGACCTGAATTTGTGACAAAGTATACTGTTAAAACATCTCAAACATCTCAGTTTTGTTATACATACAGTTGCTATATATGCATAACTATTTATATGAATGCAAAACTGTTTTTTGATATGTTTTTTAACAGTGTTTTTTTCACAAACAGGCCACAAATGTTTTGACAGAATGGTCCCTTTTGCAAATCAGGTCAACATTTAATTCCAATAGTATTTCAAATGATAGATTTTACAATTGATAACATATATTTGTACATTCTGGACATACTTTTTTTCATCTTGTAAAGCACTAAGCTTTATCATTTTTGTTAATACATAGATTAATATGAAATGTAAACATTAAGAAGCCACTCTCTATAACTTCTTTTAATAAACAAATTAGTCACAGATTGTTGACATAACTGAACTAAAGCAAAACAATCATTAATATATAAAAACACAGACTTGTTGACATTATTTTGTCATTTACTGCCCAACAGGTCCATAAGCTGGTTAGTAGTAAGAGTACTGGACTAATATCACCTGAATTATGTAACCACCTTCATACATATCCTGTTCAACTGGTTGGACTGGATCTTTTCTACGCAATCCACTTTTTTGATGTACACTAACAACAGGAATGTTAGTACTAGTGTTAATATTATGAGATATAGCTTCCGAGAAATGTACTGCTACTGCTAATTAGTAGTTGTGGAGGAGCAGGAGATATCTAGAAGTTAAAGAGTTGCGTTATGTTTATCATCATGATCTATTAAAAAAGTAGTATATATACATGTTATAAAAATGCAGTTATACATAGTATACAATGTTGTATGTAGTTTTTGCTATATACAAAACAATGGTAAACATTTTAGTTGATGGATTTAATAAAAAGAATGTGAAAATGAGCTATATCAGTTGGATAACTCCCAACAAACATTATTTATATATGATACTAATAATGTAACTGCTGGAAGTATTACTAAACATTATTATTTATTAATAGTAATTAGAACTGGAATAGTCTATTACTCACCTTTATTTCCACTGCCTAATTAATGTAACTATTTACCTCCTTTAGAACTGTTGGTGTGGTGATTTGTTGTGTTGTGTTGGTGTATTTGATGTACAAGTGGTGGTTGGACTAGTTTTGGAACAACTAAAGTGGAATATAAGAGTAGTTCAAGGTGTGAGAAGATGTAGGTATAACTATAATAATGAATATTATAATTAATTTACTCTCTACTGTACTGCACTACTTACATATCTTAGTCATTGCAGTTGGTCCATATCCCAGTATATTTATACTTGTATTTCTATAGTGGTAAGTAGAACCAGTGTAGCTCCATGATTAGTGAGAGTATTAGTAGAGTTGGTACAATGACAGTTTTATTATGTCATTGTTTGTGACATTATGACTACTCTATAATTGTATTACATTAGGGACGAGGACATGATGAGGTAGTTGCTAATATCACATAATATATAGTATTAACAATTATCCACACTTACCATCCATTGTACTGATATATTACTGTACATTAACTGTTGTGTTAGGTTTTTTCAGGAAGTCGTAGCCATTGCTGTTAGACCTGGGACTTTGTTCAGGTGCTGTACGTGTACTATCATTAATAATTAAAATCGGACAACTTAAAAACTTACTATCTAATTAACACAAACCACTATTACTCTGAGGTCCACTCCTGTTAGCTCCATCTACTACTGCTACCGTATAACTATATAGTACTCCTTCTAGTCTGTTACTACTAGTTAAGAGATGTAGATTTGTATTAAATCTCTCTTGTTGGTTGGTGTTCTGGTTAGCAACAGTAACACTATAGTAATCAGATCATTGTTCTGAAGATGGTGACAAGATAGTAACTGATATAGAAACTAATCGCAGTATAATACAGTGAACTAGACTAGTAGTGGGAGAAACCTGTTGACAAAGATGCTATTGATTAGGAACATTATTTCTCTCTACCTACTAACTCAATAGTACATTGTCTACTATTAGTATTGCTATTACTATCACTTGATCACGGCATTCAACAGTCACACTGTTGTTAAACACAACTTAGCATTAAAGTTCAGACTGAAAGAGTTACTACCAGTTTTATTGGCAGTAAAAAGAACTACCAATTGGTAGTGTATGTCCAATAGGATCACTGCACCAAATGAATTGACCACCACTACACTCCCACTACAACTGTTCCATCGTGCTACTGCACTAGTTACACACAGTGATATTCAGCTGGGGACCTCCGGACAAAATGTTAGCACACGGAAAACTCACCACTTGAGGAGTGAATTGGACATGACTGAGATAAAATATTATATAACATATCTTAGGGCTAATGATAGACTTGAACAAAGAAAAGCAGCACTTAACAATATGCGACCAAATGCTGACATTTTCAAATTTTAAAATAAACCACTCCCTATACTACACATGATAGTGAGCCAAACAATTAAAAGTAACAACTAGGCCTACATTATATTCTAACTGAAAAGGTTTTATCATTCTATCAATAGTCATCAAGCCCATTTAAAATCATGTTAATTCCAACATCTACAAATGACAATTTTACAGTTTGAATCTTGATTAAACTAGTGGAATCTTCTGGAATTCGAAATACAGGAGTATTGCATGTGAATGTTGATGTAGCAGTCTAGAATCTCAGTGAACTGTACTGACGATAGAATAGGTGGGTTGTAAGTATATAAATGTAAACACTCATGTTATATCATTTATCATCCATGCACTTCATCGATGTGTTTGACTATGACATCACCTTGTTGTCAGGTGTATAGTGGATCTTAATGGTTGTTACTATAATTATATATGAAATATTATTATGGTTAGAGCAGCTCAGATTGTGTTGGTTCCTCATTATATTATCTCGATGTTGTTTGTGTCTGTGTCCTTGTTTATTATCACAATAACTCTTGTTCAATAGTAAGCACCAGACATTACAGTGGCGACGAGGATGGTATTTTAAACCCGCATATGGTCAAATGCTAGAGTTTTGAGCCATCGGCAGAGTCATTTTCAGTTTTATGTGGAGCGAGTTACTTTGTTATTCACTGCAAACGAAGTGCCAGAGGAGAAGAGAGTTCCTGTGTTTTCTACAACATCGTAGGAAAAAGTACCTATGCATTACTCAGGAACTTGTTACAGACCTAGCTTACCCCAGGAAAAATGTTCGAAGAACATGGAAATACTCAAGAAGCATTAAACCAACCTGCTCTGTCAGTGATTGCTGAACTGTTTCAATTTCATAAGAGACCCACAAGAGGGGGAAAGTGTTGCGAGTATGTAGCCGGAATTAAAGCGGTTATCGACTCACTGTCAGTTCGAGGCATACCTCGATGATGCCTTAAGAGATTGCTGGTGTGTGGACTTACGGAAATGAATCGACACACAAGCGACTACTAGATTAGAAGATAAGCTAGACACTTCACGAAAGCTGTGAGATGGCTACAAAATAGGCGAGTCGGTTGACAAACAGACGCTAGCAATAAAAGAATGCTGCTACAGTCCCAGTGGTCTCACGAATCAAGTCTCGTCTTTAAGTACAACATTTTACAGTGTGGTAAATCAAATCATACTGCCCGTCGTGTCCGCTATAAAGATGTCGATTGTTTGAAATGTGGCAAAGGGGTCACTTGAAAGCTGTCTGTCGCGTAAAGGACCTATCAAGGCCGACCTCCATTAGTAGTCTTCACCCAAGTGAGAATCCAAACAGTCAAAAACTACTCTCTAGATCACAAAGAGCACAAGTATATAGAAAAATACAAGATAAGAGCGCCAATCAGGTCATTGGCTCCAATCAAGACTTGGCACTGTTTCATGTAGTCGACCAATCAAAATGAAAGAGAAGTAAAGTCAGATTGGAGACAGCCCATTGATAATGGAAGTAAACACTGGAGCTGCTGTTTCCATTATATCACAACAGGATACAAATCCAAGTTTCTCAGTACAAACTATGCAAGTCTGATGTAATATTGAAGACGTATACGTCAGAAATGATGAATGTTGTAGGAGAAATCACTGGTTCGTGTAAATACCAGGATCAAGAAGTCGAACTGGATGTAGTAGGTTGTCAAGGAGCTGGACCAGCTCTACTATGCGAAATTGGTGAGTGCTCCCCCACTCTCGTCTTAAATTGGCATGAAATTGCATACATCCCTACATCAGTGAGTAGACCTACTAATCAACAAGTACTCAAAGTATTCAGGTAACACTCTTTGAACTATGTCTCAGTATTTTGCAAAACTACATCTCAAACCTGATACTACCCCCACAGTTCTGCGCCCCTCGTCCCGTACCTTTTGCACTTAAAGATGGAATAGAGAGAGAACTTGACAAGCTCCATTCAGCTGGAATCATTGAGCCTATTGTATTTAGTGAGTGGCTCAGCACTACCGTTGCTGTTCCACAAAAGACGTCTCTATCCTAAGTATATGGTGACTATAAGGTCACGCTTAATCCATCATTAGAGATTGACCAATACCATTACCAAAACCTGTAGAATTAATTTGCTTCTGTATCAGGAGGTATGACAAATTCATAAACTGGATTTGTCTCAGACAATATCAGCAAATGTGCTGGTGATCAAATCCAAAGGCCTAGTCCCCATCAACACTCATCGTGGACTTTACCATATATACAGGATGCCTTTTGGAATTGCCTATGCTCCTGCTATTTTTCAGCGGACTATGGACATTATTTTACCAAGGGATAGTACCTCATACTGATCTGCTATATTGATGATATAACTAATACAGGAGAGTTGACAACCAAGAACATCTCGCTATCTCGAAGAAGTACTCAAGACGACGTTTACAATATCATGGAATCACGTTGAAGAAAAAATAAATGTAAGTTTATGTGTGATCCTGTTGAGTTCTTGGCCATTATTGTTGATAGTGAAGGTTTGCACTGTTATTCCAGGCAAAATTGCAGCAATGTGAATGCACCCCAAACCTCAGAATGTCACTGAATTGAGAGTCTATTTAGACTTAGTTAATTATTATGGCAATTTGAAATACTGAACTAGGCATCTACATGTACAACATGTCAACAGCCTACTGCAAAAGAATTGTAAATGGGTGTGGGTCTGAAGAATGTACAAAAGCAGTACAAGAGGTCAATGAAAAGTTGACCTCCTCGGGTCATATTCTCATCCATTATAATCCCTCACCCCTATCGATTAGCAACTGATACCTCCCAATATGTCATTGGAGCGGTCTTGTCCCATGTCACACCAGATGGGTGGAGAAGCCTATAGCTTTTTGCCTCCCGGACCCTCTCAAGTCAGAAAGGAACTATTCTCTCAAATTGAGAAGAAGGGTTGTCATTAATATTTGGTGGTAAAGAAATTGAACCAATAGTTTGTATGGTAGGGAATTTACCTTAATTACTGACCACAAACCACTGACTGCCATATTTGGGATCTCATAAAGGTATACCTTCTATCACAGCTGCTCGACTACAGAGATGGGGCTGTACCTTTGTCAACCTATCATTACAACATTATTTTCAGATATCTACTAATGCTCATGGAAATGCTGATGAGCTATCTCGCCTTCCATTATCAGTTACTGAAGATGAGTCTTCCTTAAGTGAGAGCATCAGCCATGTTTAAATCTTGCAAAATTAGTACCTTACCTGTTATGTGTACTGAGCTCCAGAACTGTCACTCGTAAGGATCCTATTATGAGTAAAGTTCTACATTATACAAGATATGGATGGCCCAGCCGAAATTTCAGAAGACCTCAAACCATACTACCACCGGTCAAATGAGTCAAAACAATAGAGTCTATTGTGTCATGTTGTAGGGGGAATTCTTTTCGGTACGGTGTTACCCAAGAAACTTTGAGCTCGAGTTCTTGAGGAATTGCAATATCAGTCATATGGGTATGAATAAGATGAAACTAGTAGCTAGAGGATTTGTGTGGTGGCCCTCAATCGCTAAAGAAATTGAACAGTTAGCTAAATCTTGTGATGCATGTTTATCTGCTCTAACTTGTTTGTTGGACCACTGTTCGGTAAGAACATTTGCTTGTAGTTGATAGTTACTCTAATGGCCAGAGATCTGGGAAGTATCATCTACGATCTACTATGGCAAACAGCGACAGTTCTAAGACACATTTTTCTCTGTTTTTTGGCCCACCTAAACAGCTGGTGTCCGATAATGGCCCGCAGTTTACCTCTAATGAGTTTGCTATTTTTCTTCGTAGCAACGGCATTAAAACATTTCAAGTCAGCCCCATATTCACCCGTCAACAAATGGTGCTGTAGAAAGACTGGTCCAAACTCTAAAAAATTCGCTTAAGAAAGGAAAGAAGAAGGTCACACTAGTCAGTATACACTCTCGAATTTTTCTCATTGTTTTAACCGAGCAAACTCCATAACTCAACAACTGGCAACCTCCCTCGAAGTATGCTAAAAAGACCTTTAAGAACTGTACTTGACTTACTAAAACCTAATACAGAACTAAAGTTCGTATCAACAAGGTCTACAGAAGAGTAATCATGAACACTCATTCACAGTTCAGGGCAATTTGAAGTAGGGCAGCAAGTCATGTTCGTAGTTATCGTGATAACGACCCATGGCATGATTGTGCAAAATAGTGGAGAAGAAGGGTGATGTTACGTTTTTGGTTGAAATCGAAGACGGGATTATTTGGAAACGTCATGTGGACCATTACTGAATAAAGGTCAAAGTACTGAACTTGATGACACCTGGGAATATCCTAGTCATGTTACCTTTTCCAGAACCTCAATCTCAGTTAGATCAGAATACTGGTCCTGATCGGTCCATGTAGTGAATCTGAGACATTTAATTCAGACGAGTTGGTGCAAACCAATGCTACTCGACACTACCCTCAACGAGTTCGTCATCCACCAGACCGATACTTTTTGACAATTGTAGTCATGGGATAATAGTTAGTGAATTTATTATTAACATTCTATCATGTATTGTTGTTTCATTTTTTTTGTAAGAAGGAAGGTTGTATAGTGGGATCTTAATTGTGTTACTAATAATTATGTATGAATATTATTATGGTTAGAGCATGCTCAGTTGTGTTGGTTCCTCATGTTATTATCTCGAGTTTGTTTTGTGTCTGTGTCCTTGTTTATTATCACAATAAATCTTTGTCAATAGTAAGCACAGACAATTATAGTAGCCATTAATTGATGTTAGACTTCAGGTAATAAAAGATGCCTACAAGTGAACAACTACTGTTAACTAAGGTCTACTGCTTTAATCTAATATTATAATATATGAGAAGTAAGATATTGTATTAAAGATATCTTGTCAGTTTGGTGTTTTGGTAATTAGTTTACTAGTAATCATGTCTGACTGATATGTTGATCAGAGAGATAGTAACTGATGTAGAACTAATAGCAGTATAAGACAGTGAACTAGGAATAGTAGCAAGAGGACCTGTTAAATATTATTGTATTTTACAGTCCAGAGATGATTGGGAAAGTACCTCTGTAGTAGTTAAGAAGGATAATCCAACAGTAAGATTCTAATTGTCATGTTGTTGTGGGAAAAAGCTCACTGTTGCTTAAAGAAGGGTAAAAGAGAAAAAAATCATCAATTATGTGTATCTTAGGTGTATCTTTGTTTAAGGTGTATTACTAACTTAATATTATGACATATAATATTTTATTTCAATCATTTCAGTTCACTCTCAGGTAAGCAAATAATAATAGTACAACATTTTGTCCTGAGGTACAGCTATATATCACTGTGTGATAACTGATGAAAAAGGACAATCAGTGGTAGCAGTGTTAGTGGTCAGAATCATTAACTTCAAATGCTGATATTAGAGACAACTTTATACTTTAAGTTGTAGTCTTTTACTATCATTAAAAATTGATACCAATTCTCTCAGCCTCATTTCACAGCTAATATTGACGTGTTAGTTCACATGTCAGAATCTAACTTGCTTGCAACAGACACTGTATTATTGAGTTACAGGTAAGATAATAAAATAGTACTTCAAAAATAACAATGTCTTTATCAAAAAGTCCTCCCACTACCAGTCCTATTTCACTGTCTTATACTGCTATTAGTTCTACATCAGTTATTACCTCATGGTCACCATCTTCAGAACAATGTCCTTGATTACTATAGTGTTACTATCACTAACCAGAACATCAACCAACAACAAATCTTAAATACAACATCTACCTCTCTCACATATCACTAACAGACTAGAAGGAGTACAATATAGTTATACTGTAGCAGTACTTAGTAGATGGAGCTAACAGGGAGTGGACTCAGAGTAACAGCAGTTGTTTTAATTTAGATAGCAAGTTAGAATAATAATTTGCATTTAGTTACATTGATATTCTTACTACTCTATAGCACCTGAACAAGTCCCAGGTGTAATAGCAAAGGTCATTTGCTTCCCTGATGATTTGACACTATCTTATGCTACAGTATTATGATTAGTACAATGAATGGTAAGTATATTGTATATTATTTTACATATAATTGTGTATTTGTGTAATATATTAATTAGCAATCTAAAAATGCTTGTCTATTGTTTTAGCTAACAATTTTAAAAAAATATACTTTAAAAATAACAACTGTATATGTTTTGAACAGAAGAACACAAAAATGGCTGAAAATATTCATTTACTTGTTTTGATAAACATATTATGAAAGAAAATGTTCATACAAATATCAGCATATAAACATCTATTAAATTAGTTAAAAACAGAGTTGGTATCACTGTCCATCAGGTCCATAAGCTGGGGTTAGCAGTGAGAGATACTAGACTAGTAATATCTGAGTTATGTACTTTCTACATATACACAACCTGTTCAACTAGTTAAACTGTATCTTTTCCTTGTCAATCCACTTCTTTTGATATACACATAAAAAACAGTAATATTAATACTAGTGTGAAAAAATATTGATGAGAATATAGTTAACAGGAGAAAATGTAGCTGGTTATTGTCACAGTGATGATGATGAACAGAAGGTATCTAGAAAATTTGGAAAAATTTACTCACATCATGCATACAGTAGCAGTGTATTATTAGGTAAATAATGGCTGTATTTGCTAGAAATTAATAATAAAAACCATTAGTCGACAAACGTACGAAGAGTTAGATCTAACCATAATCACTACATGCCTCTGATCACTGTAATTAGTCAATACGTAACAAATTATAATTATATACCCTTATTTTTGCATTAGGTATAGACCATGTTATAGGTCCAATGAAAGTATATTTCCTCCAAGAACATGTCAGTATCTCTGATATAACAGAAACAATTAAAGTTAAAAGTGTAGGTATAGTGTCAGTAAGCTGGGGACATGTAGATATAAACTATAATATTGGTTATGGACAAAGAATGCTATGATTAGAACACTAGTCTCTCTCTTACCGTACTAACTCAATAGTACATTGTCTACTGTTAGTATTACTATTACCAATCAACTTGATCATGACATTCAAAACAACCACCTCTATTGTTAAACTCAACATTAGTACAGTAAAGTTGTTGAGACTGAAAAGAGCAGTTTGGTGGGCAGTAAAAAGAATCTCACCACTGGGTAGGGTGTGTCTAATACCTTCAGTTGTACCAAATGAATTTGCACCACTAACATTACCATTGACTTCCCATTGTAATACTGTACTAGTTATCACACAGTGGTATATAGCTGGTACCTCGATCAGGAAAAAATGAGTATAGTTAAAAACTCATCACCCTGAGAGTGAATTGGAATGACTGAGATAAATATTACATCTATATTAAGTTAATAATACTTTTACCAAAAAAAAACAGAATTCAACAATATGCCAGAAATATATCCTGACATTTTAGAATTTAAAAATCAACCACAAAAAAAAAACCCCAATACTGCATATTATGATTGCGAACCAAGTAATGAATGCCCCTATACTCTATCATAACAGTTTTATCATATATTGATGACTTGTCCAGCCCACTTAAAATCATTTTAACTCCACCCCAGCATTACAATTGAGAACTATACAAGTTGGATCAGAATTCCTTGAAACATGGTTCTTTCTAATGTATTCTAATGTAAATCCTCCTCTCTACCATTGTCCTAATACTAACTCTCCTGCTTATGGTGTCCTAATGTAACTCTCCTGTCTATTAACAAGTGGTACATTACCAGCGTACAGGAGTACTGGCAGTTATATATGCAGCAATTAGTTACTAGTAATCAAGTCTGACTGAGATGGTGAACTAATAGTAGTATAAGACAGTGAACAAGGACTAGTAGTACTAGTGGGAAGGAAGACCTTATTATTGATTGTAGTCTCATAAGAGTTCAGTTCTTTTGATCATGGCAAATCAAAAGTTCCAATCTATAGCATTAAGTTATAAATACAGTATATACATTTGAACAGTGATAATGAAAATGAAAGGGTAATACTAATGTACATACAAACAAACATTTTGCAAAGAAAACAAATTATTGATATTAGAATTTGTTACTACTAAACAAAATTACTTAGTGGGATTATTTTTTTCAGCACACGTATAAATAAAATAACACTAATTGAACGTTTACATATTCTTCTTTTTGAATGGGCATGCTAACATTAATAGTTAATCAAGACAGTTCTGAAGATGGTAACCAGGAGATATTCACTGATGTAGACTAATACCGAATGTAAGACCATTTGTGGAACTAGTATGGAGTGGACGACTATTGTGATTTCACTATGCAATGACTTGGTAATTAGTCTCATCATTAATTAGATGGATAAATTAATATCAGATACTAGAATAGTAGCTAATTATCATGTTGGTGGTCACAAAACTCACTGTTGCTTAATAAGAAGTAAAACCATCAATTGTATATATCTGCATAAAATGACATGTTTCTATAGTATAGTTTAGTATTTGGTATACTAAAGTTCTATTACTCTATCTTTCAAATCACTTAATGGTTCATCATGTTTTAATAACACAAATTTATATGAAATGTAAACTTGAAAAAAAAATAAAACACTCTATAACTTCCTTTAATAACAATATTAGTCACAGAATTGTTGACATAACTGAAGTAAAGTAAAACAATCCTTAAATATATATAACACAGACTTGTTGACATTATTCTGTCATTTACTGACAACAGGCTCCATAAGCTGGATTAGTATGAAATGAACTGGACTAGTATCACCTAATTATGTAACTCTTCATACACAACCTGTTTAACTGTTTGACTGGTTCTTTCTTTCTTTAGTTTACTTCTTTTGATGTATACACACAACAAATAGTAATGTTTATACGAGTATTAATATTGATGAGAATATAGCTGTTATGAAAAATGTAATTACTACTGCTACAGCAGTTTGAGGAGGAACAGGAGATATCTACAAATTTTTAAAATATTCTTTTATACATGTTTTTTATACAGTAGTGGTATATGATATCATTAAGTAATGGATGTATTATTGCAGAGGAACTAATAACCATTAGTTGACTAATGTAATAAGTATGACACAAGAGTATATCTAACTATAAGGACTACCAATCTCTGTCTTTATAACTAGTTCCATACAACAATTACCATTATTACTACCATTTATTGTATTAGTCCAATGTCATGACACATTTACTTACCTCCATTTATATTATAAGATGATGTTGGAGTTGCTGCACCTGATATAGTAAAGATAGTTGAAACATTAAAGTGGAAGGTATAGATCAGTACTAGTTGGTGGTGAAGATACAGCTATAACTATAATATTGAATATTATAATTACTTTACTCTCTATAGTACATTACTTACCTATGTCTCAGTTACTGCAGGTTGGTCCATATCCCAGTATATTACTAGCTTTTACTTCTATAGTGTAAGTACAACCCCAATGTAGCTCCAGTGATAGTAGTGGTTTAGTATAGTAAGAGCAAGTATAACATTGACAATATCATTGTTATGGACATTATCTAGTTTTTGTATTGCCTATTACATCAGGACGAGGACAAGAAGAGGGTAGGTTGCTAGTAAACACATAACATATATTATGTACTAACATTATACAACCATTTACTATCCATGTACTGATATATTAGCTGTGGCATTAACTTGTGTCAAGTCATCAGGAAAATCTGTAGCCATTGCTGTTAGAATCAGGGACTTGTTCAGGTGCTATAGAGTATAATAATCAGTAACAATTATAATGATGCTAATATGCTAATTTACTTTTTAAATTAAACAACCACTATTCTCTGAGGTCCAATCCTGTTAGCTCCATCTACTACTGATACAGTATAACTATATTGTATTCCTTCTAGTCTGGTTAATGACAGTAAGGGAGGTAGATGGTTGTATTAAAGATTTCTTGTTGGTTGGTGTTCTGTTAGTGACAGTAACACTATAATAATCAAGACATTGTTCTAAAGATGGTGACCCAGGAGATAGTAACTGATGTAGAACTAATAGCCGTATAAGACAATGAACTAGAACTAGTAGTGGGAGGACCTGTTAATATAATTATTAATTGAAGTACTCTTTCCCTCTTACCTTCTAACTCAATAGTACACTGTTACTATTGGATTTATCATTAGCATCAGCTGAATCAATACATGTCACATTGACACTGGTTGTTAAACTGAGACTCAGCGATAAAGTTAAGACTGAAAAGATGTACTACCAGTTTTATTGGCAGTAAAAGAACTACCAATTGATTTAATTGTTCCTAAAGGATCAGCTGCAAGGTATGAATTGATACCACTAGCACTACCACTGCACTTCCCATCGGTGCTAGAGCACTACTTGTCACACAGTGATATATAGCGAGATACCTCAGGACAAAATGTTTAACGTTTAAAACTCACCACCACTGAGTAGTGAACTGGAATGACCTGAGATAAAATATTATAAAAAAATATTAAGTTAGTAATATACCTTTTGAACAAAGTAAAAAGATAAGGAACTTAACAGTATGAATTGAAATGCTGACTTTCATTAAAAAAAGCCACTCCCTAATAATACCTATAAAAATATTTTTTTTTTGGTGAAGGAGCCAAATAAAGGAATGAATGAAACAAAGAGGGGGTG
>NW_024534932.1:0-25424 GCF_016097555.1 Gigantopelta aegis
CCAGGCTCTCCTATTTCTAAACCTTCCAAAAGTTGTTGCTCTTGACGTTATTCTAGATGCCCAGTTAGAAGCCACGCCTATTGATTTTAACACAACAAACTCTCCCATCAATTTTTATTAAAAATGGACTTTAATTACGTTCCTGCAGCTTCCATAATAGAATCGCTTTGATGAGAGTTTAGCTTGTATTACACTATTGATGTAGGAAGAAACCACGTATCTATGTCTTTGTCCGGCTAAAATAATAGGTACACTCTGAAAAGTAGTTGTTCTGAAGGACCACAAGATGGCCATGGACTGAAAGTAGAGACATTTGTTCAGTTATTCTTTGGTGAATGAATTGGGTTTGATTTGAGAGAACATTTTTATCCATAGCATTAGTAGGTACTGCTCTCCCCATATAAATTGGGCTTGTCTCTTCCACAGACAACTAACACTAATAGTAACAATGGTTAATTTCTATAGAAATTTGCTTGTATCCATTGTGTGAAGTGCTGTCACTATAGTAAATTATGGTATCACATGCACTTTATTAAAAAAATTTGCAATTCCATAGTCAATTAGTAACCAAAAACTGTATGTCGAAAAAACAGCAATTTATCTTAACAGTGATATTTAACTCCTAGACTTGCCTAGATATATCCCACACAACTAGTGATGTATCACTTAGTCTAATATAATCATTAATTTATTTTTATTCAGAGAAGTAATATAGAGACTATGTAGGTTCACCATCCCAGCTACGTACATTGTCAATAAAATGACGTTCAAAAGAGGATTGAAGACATTCTTTTTTTGGTGATTGTTGTCATTTCTCTTGCAGTTTAGATTTCACAACCAAAGTAGTGGTAAGTATATATATATTATATTTTAATTAAGTACACAATACCCCAACAATCACCCATCTATAGTGAGCTCCTGATCTTATATGTTGATGTCAAAATATGTCACTGCATTATTGTAGCAGTATTTTGACTATATTTAGACTGTTGTACTAGTAATAATTTCCTAACAACAAGAGCTAGTATATTGAATTAATAAATAAATTTTTTTTTTTTATTGTGTTATTATTATACAAATACACAACTTAGAAAAAAGATGTGTTAACACACATATAAACGGCAATATATATAATAATATATTGCTTTTATGACAATAACGTGTTAGCTGTGTACATATACGTTATATTTCAGGACTATGAATCCAACCCTTTGGGGGACAAATTTAAAAATTTTTTCTACCCCTGGCCGCGGTCCCCTAGAACTCCCTGATGATGGCAGATAATTCATTAACTGTAAGCTGATACTATGAGTTATATATATTGTAGGTTTCTTCCTTTGTTTAGCTGGTAATGTTGGCAGTGGAGCTTCCTAGCATAATAATCTGAAACGATTATATAAAATTCGACCCGATGTTCTTTGAACCCCTCAAACTGTACTAATAATTTAATACAATTAAAATTATGACTGGAGGAGGTTCTATCCTCTAATCATCATGGTTGAAGGTTACTTCTTGTTATAAAAATAGATGGTCCCTTGAATGATTCACAACAAAAAACAGTTAAAAATAATAACTGATAGGGTATGTTGATTGTTTAAAGATGTTTCACACGTGACTTGCTCTGCTATTCTCTCTCTCTCTTTCAAATATGCATATGAATTTTATATCATATACCGCAATGTCACACGGGTAATTTTTTAAAAAATTTTCAACCAAACTATTCACCGTCTCAAGCCAAGCCAGAAAATCTGGTCTTACACTTGTAAAGTTTGTTTCGATCTAAAACACAACCTTTTGGGCTCTATCTTCAAGAATGTGTTAATTCCTCATCTACTGTGCAACACTATAGGTCAGATAAACATCCTCTCCATAATATACAATGATATGTGTTTGTTTTTTATCTATCATGGTTAAGAGGTCTCAATGTGTTAAAAACAACCACAAATGAATTTGTGAATTATACCCAATAGGCTGAGGGTTAATAGCTTTTACAAAATCCAAGTTGGTACCCTTATAAAACACACAAGTATGATAAAATGATTTTTTAAAAAAGATGAAGTAATATGGGGATGGTTACTATAATCCAATACAAAACAAACAAGATTGTAAGGATAGTGAGTCCAAATCATGTCTACATAATAACACAGGGCATAGAATGCAAACAATAGTTAGTTGTTCCTTGTTTGAGTTGGTAAACACCGTTTTAGGTTTGTCTCTAGGAACCACCGGCCTTTTCACAAGCTCTTTCTAAGCAGCACAGACCTAAGCACCAATTGAGTCAAATATGTTGTATTTATTGCTATCTTTATTCTGCCTTTTTCTGTCTTAATTTAACCCCATGATAATCAATAAACCATACAAAAAGCTTGGACCACTAAATGCATAGAAGTAATGTACATAACTACAAAGTAATGCCTTTGAAGATCTCATTTAGACAAACAAAAGTAGTGATTCATTTTACTATAAAAAAACAAAAACCTTGCATAACTGAGCCCACAATGAAGGAATTTAAAGATTTCAAATACAAGTTTTAAATTAAGTAAGAGCTTTGTTATTTTCCTTCTGCCAAATAAATTTCAATGGACAATCTGCAGCCATTCTAAATAGGCAGTGCTATTGATGATATTAACTTATCATAGATTCATACTCAACCTGCCATTATTGCTCCATGAAATAACACATAGCAGTTAAGCAATATTCTTTTAATTTCAAGTTGGCATTTATTGACATTTATTTGGCTATTAAAATAAAAGAATCATATTCTTGTCATGAGATTAATATAAACCTCCACTATGCCATTTTAAACAAGGAAGATAGCTTTTTATGCCCTCAGCATCTTTATTTTCAATGTAATATCTAGAGATACATAATGGAGTACCTTAAATAGGACATACTCTACAACTTAAACCTAATACATCAGAACTTAAATGTATTATTTCTCATTAAGTCTTGATTTCTATACCAGTAGTCTAGACACTTCCTATTTTCAAATATAAACCTGCTAGAAGGTCTATACAAGTTGATCATAAAACGGTATTCTCATTCAAAATGTATGGGATAAGAATCTTATTATAATATATCTATATAATAATAGAGTATACATACTAGTAAAGAATTATTGTGTACTTAAAACATTAGGTGACTCTCCACTATTCAAGAGGAAACATAATTGTTCACAAATGGTTCTACCCCATATGTACTAATTGGACCACATGTCTGCTAAAATCAGCCACCACAATTTACACAATCCTGTGTGGCTCAAACTCAGCCCCAATAATACCAGACATACCATCAAGCCACATTCTTTGTAAATGGAAGACAAAATAGTAGGAGGAGGTTTAGATGGCATTTATACTCCAGCCAGTCCTGATGGTATAGCTGGAAGAGACACTGAACTTCAATTGTTAAACCAGTCCTTAGTGCATTTCAATGGCTCATAACACAATTATTAATTGTACTCTCTCAAATCAATTTGGAATGGATACCGCAGTCCAGTAGACTTATCTTAGGTAGGTGTGTACATATTTTGTTACCTGATCTAGTCTCTATTACTAACATAGAGTATCATATTAATGATAATATGTGAATTAATTTGTAGTGTTTTGAGGTTATTTATAATTTAGTTAAAGCTTTTACTATTTACAATACTTTAGTAGTAAATGGATGCCCAATCAACTATTGTATATGCAGTATAGTAGGTTTTATTTGTGGATGTAAAGATTGTTGATGAAATTTACATGGGAATTAATTAATATTAACTTTAATTTTAGTTTTAAAATTTTTGGCAGCTTCATTAAAATTAAAATCAAACAAAAGAGTGCTAGCTTTATTAAGACATATAATATTATTGGCATGTATATATGTATGTATATACCTGTTTAGATTCAATGGTGAATATAGTTACACTATCTTTCAAGGAAAATCCCCTGTTGGTCAATGTTCTCCAAGTGTAACAGACAAAAATCTGTCCTGTTATAGGAGATGTTGTCACAATACCATGTCACACCCCTCATATGCTGATAGTATGTAATAAGTGGTCCCCAATCAAAGGACGTCAATAATACACCAACTAAAAAACATTTACCACTACATCAGCCGATGCGTAACCTATACTTGGTGAGTAGCAATGATTGGTCGTAATGACACTAGTAATGCAGCTTGAACTGTGTAAGTTGAATTCACACTAATAATTTGAATATATGGAGACATTTCTTATTGTGACTAATTAGGCCACCTGGTATTGGTACGAGTTTGAAAATATCACCATGACGAGGAGGATGTTACAGAAAGATGGTCTTGAAAAAGTTTCAGGAATCTACCTCAAACTCTAAGCTGAGATGTAGACCTGATGTGGAGCAATCTGGTGTTTTCTATTACTTTTTTCGCAATGATCAGTTTCATTCAAGGACATTTAATAACACTATTTGATCATGATATAGGACAGTCTTTACTTACTGGATTTTTCAATGTCCAAGGGATTCTTCATGTGGCACTTTCTATGCTTCTACAATTTCACTGAAGGTAAAAAACGTTACATTTAAAGACTATTGATTGCATATATTTAACGTTGCCGCGACACCAAATATCACGGTTGAACTGGTCTAGTTATCTCTCCAAATGGTCCAGTATCATTGGACAATCGACATGCATTGATACCAGTTTCTAGTTCTACAGAAGAGTGTCCAAATATCAGTCAGTTAGAGAGAATGAGATGGCTGCCATCCATAATCATCAGTGTGTCTAGGATGGACAAGATGCTCAGGTTTTAGTGCATATATATCCTGCTACACAAGTTGGTACTTACAACTGTAAAGCTGAAAACAAATGATTGGGGTAATGATACAGCAACACAACTACAGTTTACTAGTAAATTTTTGTTCTATAAATAGTATAATATTTGGTACTTACCTTAGTTTGATGAATAAGGTCCTATATTGTACAATAATACTGGTACTGCAGTTCAGTGTTACAAAGAATTAATGATTAAAGAGGACTGAGAGAGATGTAACTGCAAGCACTATGCTGATGATGTGTGAATAATCTTGCTCAAAGCTTCTCACTAGTTAGCTTTTCAGCCTGTATATCTAGCATTCTATAGCTATGAGTCTTCCTTACACACTGCTGCTAATTATCTGAGTTTTGTAGCTCTATTCAATGTTTACTATTAAGTCAGTATCTTCCAAACAATTATGGAGATTGTTTCGATTATAGTCTTGTTTATTTTAATAATGTCTGTCAAGTCGTCTCAACAATAATACTATTTATAACTGACAGTATATAATAATATCTTTGGTCTTATTATGGACAATAATTGTATCTGCAGATACATATGGTATCTTAGACTAAGCTCCAACTGAATATTACCCCTGGCCTGGTCCCTTGAAATCCCTACCCCCCCCCCCCCCCCCCCCATGATGATGCAGATCATTCATTAACTGGTCAAGATGATACTATGATGTTATATATATTATATATTTCTTCTTTGTTTTAGCTGGTAATGTGGACAGTGGAGCTTCCCAGCAATAAATCTGAACGAAAGTATAAAACATTCGACCTGAGTTATGTTGACTCTCAATTGTACTCCCATAATTAATACAATTATTATGACTGGAGGAGGTTTCTATATCTAATATAATGGTTGAATGGGTTACTTCTTGTTAGCAAAGTAGATGGTACCTAGATTATTCACAACAACAGTTACCAACAGTACTGATGGGTATGTTATTTTTTAAATGTTATGCATGCTTGATTCTCCTCTCTCACACACACACATATGCACAGAATTTATATATCATCAGATGGTAGTTTTTTAAAAAGTTTTTTCAACCATTATTACCTCTCAAGCCAAGCTAGGAAAAACTCAGGTACTTACTCTTGTAAAATTTGTCATGACCAAAGGCAACTTTCGAGCATCCTTCTTTAAGGATTATGTGTTAAGGTGTTAAGTCCTCATCCTACTGTGACAGACTATAGTCAGAAAACATATTTTCTATAATAATATGTGTTGATTCTTTATATCTCCATGGTTCAGAGGTCTAAATGTGTTTTACACAAAACTGCCAACCCAAAAGATTTTGTAAATTTTATCATTCCAGTTCCCATTCCACTAAGTCCATTCATAAGAAGGAACTAGTTTTTTACTACCCTCAGCTCTATATTTTCAATGTAATATGCTAAAGATATACATGGGTACTTAAATAGGACCATACGCTAACACCCTAAACCTTAACATTGGAACTTAAATGTATTAATTTCACATTAAAAGTCTTGATTGTGATACCAGCAGTCTAGACACTTCTATATTCAAATATAAACCTGCTAGAAGTCTATACCAAAATTAATATAAAACTGATATTCTAATTCAAAATGTTGGGATATGAATTCTTATTATAGTATATCTATATAATAATAGAGTATACCATACTAGTAAGAATTATCATTGCCCCCTGCATAAAATTTACATTAGGTGACTCTCCAACTATTGAAGAGGAAATGAATTGTTCACAAATGGTTCTACCCATATGTACTAATGGACAACATGTCTGCTTAAATCAACCACCAGTCTTTACCAACACCCATTCTGTGTGCCTCCAACTCAGCCAATAATATCAGACCATCAGCCACATTCTTTGTAAATGGAAGACAATAGTAGAGGAGGTTTAGATGGCATTTATACTCAAGCCAGTCCTGATGGGTATAGCTGGAAGAGACACTGAACTTCATTTTTTACAACCGTCTTAGTGCATTTAATATGGCTCATAGAACACAATTATTAATTGTACTCTCTCAAATCAATTTGGAATGGATACTGAGTCCGTAGACTTATTCTTAGGTAGGTATGTACATATTTTGTTTACCTGATCTAGTCTTTATTACTAACACATAGAATATCATATTAATGATAATATGTGAGTAAGTTTGTAGTGTTTGAGGTTATTTAATATTAGCTTTTAATATTTACAAAAAATTTAGTAGTAAATGGATGCCAATCAACTATTGTATATGCCGTATAGTAGGTTTCATTGTGTGATGTAATTTTTTTAAAATCAAATTTACATGAATTTAAGATTGCTTCCTGTTTGCAATGTAGTAATTAATATATTGGCTATTTTTTTGGTGCTTTAATCATTAATACTTAACTTTAATTCTTCTTAATTTTTGGCAGCTCGATTATAAATTAAATCAAACAAAAGATGCTAGCGTTATTAAGACCATACTATATATGTTGTATGTATAATCTAGGTATGTATATACCTGTTTAGATTCAAAAAGTGAATATAGTTACACTATCTATTCAAGGAAATCCTCCTGGTGGTCAATGTTCTCCAAGTTCTCCAAGTGTAGCAGATAAAATCTGTCCTATCTATAGGAGATGTTGTTCACCATAAACATGTAATACTTCATATGCGGACAGTTATGTGATAAGTTGGTCCCCATCAAGGACGTCAATAAAATACACCCCTACGCTTTACCACTAACATCATCTGATGCAGGAACAACTATACTTTGTATGAGTATCAATGATTTGTCATAACTGACACTGGTACTGCAACACTTAAATTGTGTAGCTTTATTTCACACTAACTATTGCAAGTATGGATGGATCGACAATTGCATACACAACACACACACACACACACACATATATATATATACGTATTTACATCTAATTATATATATATTATATATAATATTGAAATATATATATATAATATATATATATATATTATATATAATATCAATATGTATATATATATATATATATATTAATAATTTGTGTGTATATATATAGTATATACATATATATATTAATATGTTATATAGTAAATAGATCATAATAGAATAACTAGTATATATTATGTACTTAAATCATAGGTGACTCTCCATATTATTGACTTAAAAGAAATCGAATTAATTCATATATGCTTCTACACATATGTACCATTAAGGTAAATAAAATTAGTTTATAGCTTTAATATTTACATACATTTAATAGTAATACAAAGATGCTATGGATGCTATCAGCTGATTTAATATTGAATTTTGAATGTCTGTCATGTTTAATTAATACTTTGGTTTATTACGTTAAGTTCTAATGTTTAGTGACAACAATCTAAGATTTGTTAGTGACCAAATCTAATTTATTTCCTTTATGTTAAAAGGTTCTATTCTTAATGGCACAATAGCACTATCCAGAAATGGTAAACACTATCAGTCCTCTTGCTACAAAACCTGGGAAATTCTAACTCTTAATTTGTACTCAACAATTAGGACAACAAACCCAATAGCCACTATTAGATGGTTTAGAAATGGTGTTTATATTGGTAATGGTACTAACCTTATCAATAACCTCATCTGGTACCTATACTTGTGAGCTATCAAATGATTGTGGTTTCTAAATACTACACTTCTTGTTGAGGTAGATCAACAATACAAAATTATTTATATAGTGATTTAATACACATAAATTATCCCACTACAGTTGAACTTGTCTATACACTAACTTTGATATTTATGCAATTAACATTTTTTTCCCAAATCAATCATCTATTATATATCTTTATTAATAGAGCCACCAGACATTAATGAGGAGTGTGTTTAGCTATATCTCCTATTGGGTTTCAGTTCGCATTGGTCAAAATATATGTATGAGGTTGGTAATTCAACTATATTAAACTGTATGCCTGGTTAAAGATGACATCACAACCAATCCCAGAATGTATACCTTGGAGTCCTAATGTGTAGTAATAGTCCAGCTATTACTGTAAACATGGCTGGTACCTATGTGTGTACTGTTTCTAATGATGTGGTAACGATACAGCACAAAGTATTGTATCAAGTAAGGTAACTTTTATTTATGCTTTAAGCGTCTGGAGACACACATTATAATGGTCCCAAGTTTCAGATTACACTCATAACATTGAACAGCTGGTACTAAGACGGCTATTATATTAATAAGAGTACTTGTAGAGTAACATTTACAATTCTTAAATGATGCTAATGGTTTTACATTTATAGTATATACTATATTTCTTTCTAGTTATTCCTCTATTAGAAAGGGTTCTGGTAACAATAACAGAAATATGGTTGATGTGGGAGGAGATGCTTGTCTGACAGTGAGACTTTAATGATATTATGTGAAACTTTCAGTGGTAGTGGTGTAACTAGACAATGGTATAGAGATGGGAGTACATACAGTCTGAAACAGGAAACTAAACTTACTGTATCTGCTAATAACAAACGCACAAATTACACGTGTGTAGGGAAAGGAATCAATGTGTGAAGATAGTGCTACTAGTATTGTGAGAAGTAAGTAAATTAATCATAATAAAAATGAAGACATTGGTTCTTAAGTGATTTCATTTCAGAACAAGTACCAATATCACAGTCACTGTAATAAACAACAGTACAGTTCGGTGTACATTGGAGTAGTCCTCTTAATCCCGATGGTGTCATTATCGACTATGAGTGAAGATATATGTCTTGACAATTTTAATGGGCAATTTATTTTACAATTCATACACTCCTGACAATGACCATTTACTGATGTAACTCTAAGTATGTGAATATCATCATAAATTAGTTAATTTCTGATCTAATAGATCCATTTATACCATATAACTATATCTGTGTGCTGAGTACTATTAAAGGAAGAGGAGAAGCTGTTTTAACTGATGTATTCTTTACACAAGAAGAAGTAAGTTAATAGAAACATTACACAATTACTTTCAATTGTATATTTAGTTCCTCAATATGGTTCCTCAGAATATAACAGGGAGATGGTTGAACAGAGCATCTATTGAAGTTAGTTGGTTAGCTCTGAGTCTTATAGGGCAGAGGCCTTCATTACAAAACGTACACTGTGACTGTACAACCTGTTCAGTTGAACTCGTCTGTAATAGGAGAGAGAGGAGACTAGTAGTAAACTATTAAGAGTTACAACTTCATCATCTAATAAAACTAGTATTGTATAACAAGTAGTTTAGATCCTACACTAGACTATGTAATATCAGTGTCTGCTAGGTACTAAGATTGGAGAGAGTACTAATAACATCAATATCACATTATCAGCTCTAGGTAAGATCTCCTTTATTACAGATATATTACATAGTGAATAGTATGTATGTATGTTTATTTTTTTACCAGAGTCAATAATAACAATGTCTTCAAGATTTCCCATAACAATAATTGGGAGCACACTTTCTGTGGCAGTAATACTTCTTCTCATGATAATCAATGTACAGCAATACTAATGTTAAGTAAAATCATTTAGAATTTAAATTGGTGTGTTCATTTATGTTTAACTTATGTTTTTATTCTGTAGTCTAAAGTTTAGGTTTCTCATCAAAAATGTTCTCAAACAGAAAAGAAATGAAATATGTGTAAATGAAGACAATGCGTTAAAGGATAGTTAGTTGTACATGCATCAACAATTATTTTGTCTATAGAGTTTGGTTACATATATAGTATTGTTGTTTATAGCAACCATGGCATACTTACATAACAACACATTTGGCTCTTAATAGAGTCTGGTTATAGAGGCTATATCACCCTTTATTACTACATAATAATATAAAGTATATAATAATTGTATAGTATTAAAGTATAATGTGTATACATATTGTCAATAGGTGAAAAACATGGACTATGCTGCTCTTGATATTAAAACAAGTTAGTTTTATCATTCAAAATTTTAGTAATATTCCTTTATCATTGGACACACTGAGCAGTGGGAAATAGACACAACTATGACCCTTTTCAGTTAAAGAAAGGGTAGTTATGTAATCTTGTTTCCATTTCCATACATATAGATACTTTCAGAAGGACAATGGATATGATGATATTGAATTAAGTGAAGGTTGGTTTCAATAATCAATTATTAAAACAATCATATTTATTTTGTTATTGTACATTATTTAGTTATTACTATTAACTAATTATTAATAATAATTATTAACTATTACTTGTTATTATATATGCAAGTATATTTAATTTGTTGTTTTTACTGTAGATGTGCCCTATGAAAATATTGAAGTTACAAATGAACATGATGTCATAGACTCATCCTTCAGTTGAAGGTAAATGAGTTAAATTGACATATACTATGATAATCAATCATAGAACCTACATATGAAACAATGATCTATGATCATGACATTGGTCATAATATTAATGTGAAGGATTTTTTTATTTGGTTTTAAAACATCTCAACAGTTTCTAAAAGTGAATTCAAGGTACATAATGAATAGGTCTTAAATTTGAATTATCTGTTTTTATATGAAGGATATTAAAAAGTTGTCACAAATAAAGTCATCTGAGATTGGTATGATTACATCAGACAAAGAATCGGTTTCAAAACATTACTCCTTGTTAGTATACAATCATATGATTATTTAAATTTTGTTTCTCTCTTTTTAGTTGATGACAACATTGTTCCATTAAGTCCAATAGAAGGAGAGGAAGGATCAGATTATATCAATGCATCTTATGTTAATGTAAGTATATCATTAGTACTAGTGATATATTAATATCGATATTACACAAACAGGGCTATAAGAGGAAGAATGCTTACATTGCAACACAAGGTCAGTTATAATCTGAGTCATATATAAACAATTACCACATTACATTTGTCATTTATAGGACCTCTACCAACTACAGTTGTTGACTTTTGGAGGATGATATGGGAATATAACTATCTACTATTGTTATGTTAATTGAAACAGGGGAAAAGTAAGTCAGTATTTTTTGTTTTACATATTCTTTCCTAATTTATACACAGCGTAAGTGTACTTGTTACTGGCCAGAACAAATAGACAAGGAGGAGAACATTGGTTGTGGTATCAATATCACTTTACAGTCAGTAAATGTGTATGGGGGCTATACTAAGAGGAAATTGTCTATTAGAAATGTAAATGACAACACCTTATCCTATTATGCGCTATTAACATTGATCATTTTATTTCCGACTAAAAAAGGAGGTATGTCATCTTTTGATGTAACTCATTATCATTTTAGTGAGTGGCCTGATCATGGAGTACCTACTGATAGAGATGTGTATGATTGAATTTATTGGTCATATTCGTGAGGCACATCCTCCTGAGGAGCTCCCCTTGTAGTTCACTGTAGTGCTGGAGTGGGAAGAACTGGTACCTTCATTGTGTTAGATACTATGTTACAGAGACTGGAACAAGAAAAGAGTCTTAACATTTATGACTTCCTTCTAGAGATCACACATCAAAGAGTCAAACTAGTTCAAACTGAAGTAAGCATTTATGTATATTATAGTGTAATGATAGTATCCTCCTCATATATAGCCCAGTATGTGTACATTCATGAGTGTCTATCAGAGTACATCCAGAAGCAGAACTACTTCTTTTCCTATCACTGGAACATATGGTTGTTATCAGAAAACTTAGTCAGAGAAAGGAAGGAAAAAAGTGGTTTTGAAAGCAATTTGAGGTAAAGTCATCGAAATCATTCTAAAAATTATCCTTTATTTATAGCTCTTAAAAGAATTGTCACAACAGACACAACTCTCATTCTAATGTTCTTGAAAAAATTATGTTAATGCCAGCAAAGTTGATGTAAGAGATATTTATAGCATACAATATATCATATCTCTATTATAGAGTTACAAACAAAACTCAGTGTTCATAATGGCACAAGCACCAGTAAAAGAGACCATACCTGATTTCTGGAGAATGATATGGGAAAAAGAGAGTAAAAGTATTGTATTATTGTGTACTGACAGTGTAAAGTTAGTTGACTTGTACGGCAACTTTGATTGACTCAATGTGTTTCATGATATAGGACGAGAATTCTCATTTTTTGTCCAGATCTATGAGTGAAGTGTGACCTTATGGAAACATCTCTGTTTTAAAATGGTATCTGAAGATCTAGAAATAGATTACACAATAAAATGTCTTGAGTTAATGAGGTACATACAAAATGAATGTTAGCAGTAAACGGATATTAAAATATTTAGGATAATTCTGATCAGAAAATGTCAGTATCTCTCTTCTGGTATGATAGCTGGTATGAACATACAAAACCACTGACTGGATCTTCACTTCTCAATATGTTTGATGTCATAGTTAAAAACCAAAGTAAAACTGGTAACAAACCTATTACTGTTGTATGCAAGTAAGTCATGTATATATATGTGTGTGTGTGTGTGAGTGTTGTATTTGTTAAAGTGATGGTGTTGGTAGAAGTGGTACACTTTTGTGAGTATCTACTCTGAACTTGAGAGAGTAAAGACAGAGGGAATAGCTGATATATTTCAGTTCATAAAGAAAGCTAGAAGTCAGAGAGCAGGACTAGTCAAGAAGTGGTATGTTTCTAGTGTAGTAGATATAATAAGTGATAATATTGTTATTGTTAGGAGCAGTACATATTTTGTCATGAAGTTCTGCAGAATATGGCAGAAGAATGTCAAAATATGAAAATTTAAGCATGATATGTGACAATGTGACTGTAGCCTGAACTATGTATAATGTTGTGACTACCTCTAACTGAAACATGATCCAATAAAAAGTTATGTATTTGCTTAGAGTAGATTTGTTCAAAAGTGTAGAGTTAATTCCGTGTTGTTTGTATTGTGAACATACTGCTAGACTATAACTGCCATATTTGGGCAAAGCAGTGATTACATATACATGATATCTCATTATTACTTTTATATAATCCTTAAAATATTTTAATGATACTATTATCTATTTATATAATAAAATAAAAAATACAATTGTCTTTCTTACTTAAGACCATTTCATTTATTGGTTTTACTTACTATAAAATAATTAATTCCTTTTACAATTGATATGTTTGTGAAAAGGAGAACTAAAGACCAAATTAATACACACAGAGATTGACATATGTACAATTATACAGACATACAATTATATTAAAATTGTTTGAGACAAAATAAAATGTTGCTACTGGGACTAAGCAAGCCAATATATTTATAATCTTGCTATGTAGTCTAGCTAAAGCAAATGAAATAAAATTGAACAAAACCAAATTCTTTTATATTCATTAAAATAATAATAAACAGTTATGCATTAGTTGTCCTTAGTAACCATATATGTAGCGATGACATTTTTTATGACAAGTAATAATAATGGACATTTAAAGTCTAATATGAAACATGTTGAAATAAGTGGTGCTTTTTGGCTATGTATACAGCAAAAACACAAGGTTAAAACTACCCACAATGGTTGTATCAACTACAATACAAATTGGTTATATTAACTTACATGTAATTGAAGTGACACCTGGGTAACTTTAACTAAAATGGGTTAATGTAACTAAGTTGGTTGAAGCTACCATGTTGACTGACTGTTCTATAAACTAGTTTTAACACCAGAATAACAATGTAGTCTAGTTATTAAACAAATTGGTAAAAGGGAGAAAAAACAATATTAGTTTACATAACATAGTGTTTTAGATAAATATAAGTCAAACATCTGTTAGTTTTATATAAATATGACCATGATAAACATTGTAATTAAATAAATCAGATATTAATGACTGGTGTGAATAAACAGAAATGACATATGTATAATAATGCACCTCAAATAGAATTTTGTCATTTCAACTCTTAATTGTCTTTGTTACCAGAATCTCATCAAGTTGATGTAAGCCCAATATTGATTACCATAAAGCCAAAAAAATTGGTCTAACTTAATATGGTATAAAGTCAACTAGAAGCCAAAAGTACTCTTTGTAGTTTATTGTCCAATAACTGAAATTATGAGGGAGAGGTAGATACTATTTCAACCTAACTATCTAGGGTTAGTTCAGTTGAATAGTATCTGCTTATAGCTTCAATTGAAGCCATGATTCGACTACTATAGCAAAGTGGGTGTAAAAGCAATTGTGGTTGTAGATGCAACTAGTTTGCTTCATGCTTATTGGGTTACATTTGTATTGGCCTTGTAGCAACTTTGAATTGGGCTTACATCATATTGATGTAACTATAGTTAAAAGGACAACATGCTTTTTTTCAGTGTGGCTATCAAAATAAAGTACATTACATGATGAAACCAAACAAAGAAGCATGTCACCACCATGATTTACATTAACAATATTCGTTATAACAACCTATTTTATTAATTATGATAACCACAACATATGTTAGAATCAACCTACTAAGTGTTACGTAACCACAGTACATGAAGTTAAAGTAACAACAATTGTTACATCAACTACTTATGTCAGATGTTACTTTAACTACAGTGTGTGGGTTATAATCACCAATACATTTTTGACAGTTGCTTTAACTATAATTCTCATTGGTTATTTTAACCAAAGACATGGGTTACCTGAGTTGCAGGTGTTTTTGACCAAAATACTGAAAACAACTAAGGAAAGATGATTTTAGAAAAGGTCCTCAGTTACTAGTAACCCACCCACATTTGTTGCTAAGCAACACTCAAGGGTGAGAATATTTTAATATTAATAATGGTTAGTATTATTGTTTTGACTGTTTGTATTGTCCAGCTGCCAGTTTAATAGTCTTGTTTGTTGCTGTCTGTTTGTTTTGTTTTTTGTTTTTTTGGCTTTCATTTTGTTTTCCTTTCCAAATCAATTGGGGCTTCTCATTTTTGTCTATTGATCCGTTTCATATTTTATTTAATAAGTTGCCCTATGTAAATGAATTTATGTGTAATGAATGTATACTTAGTCCAATAATAGATAATATATAAACAGCATATAATATGATCAGTAATGAGGTCTTTACTTAGTCTGATAGTTTAGGTTGATTCTTTGATATATACCAATATGCTATGTACACACATTGGTGAGGGATCACTTTAAAGTATTAATGTATGAATGTTTATTATGATCAAGTGATCATTAATTTAATTGATGTATATCACAAAAATATGTTTTCCCTTTGTTAACTGTTTATTTAGTTTAATATATACTAACATGATGTATACACACTAGTGAGTAATTACTTAACTTAGTTAGAGTTTTAATAATAAATATGTAAACATATAAGTTGTCTGTATATACCATCCCTAATTGAGGAATGATAATTTGTCTAAAATATCAATTAGTATCTTTTCTTCAAGTTCTGTATATATAGATTATTAGTGTTGCACTTCAGTCTACTGTACATCTGTCAATAAAATGACAGAGATGAAGATGATCTTTTCTTTGGTGGTTATTGTCATTTCTCTTCAGTTTAGATGTTCACAGCAAAGTAGTGGTAGTATATATATATATTATATTTAATTAAGTACCTCCATGCATATTCCAACAATCGCCATTACTGATTAGTATATTGATCTCACCTGTTGATGCTAACATCTTGTCACTGATTGTTATAGCAGTATGTTGGATGATTTTAGATGTTGTGCTAAGTCATCATTCACACACAATGAGAGCTATTAATGTATATTATTACAGTTGTGGTATATTTCCATGCATTATATATACAAATATACAACTTAGAAGAATGTGTTTTCATGGGTGTTTTTATGTTTAATTTTGTCCTTTTGTTTTGGCCTTTTGTGATCTAGTCTTTTTTAATGATGTCTATCAAGTCATGTCAACAATAATATAATGACAGTATATAGTAATATATTGTTATTATGACAATAATTGTATCTGCATACATATTGTACCTTAGACTATGCTCCAACTGAATATTACCCTTGGCCTGGTCCCCAGTAATCCCTGATGGATGGCAGATCATTCATTAACTGTAAGATGATACTATGATGTTATATATATTATATATTTCTCTTTGTTTTAGCTGGTATGTGACAGTGGAACTTCCCAGCAATAAATCTGAACGATTTATAAACATTCGACCTGATGTTATGTTGACTTTCAACTGTACTCCAATAAATAATACAATTAATATGACTAGGAGGCCCTATATCTAATATAATGATTGAATGGTTACTTCTTGTTATAAAAGTAGATGGTACCTTTGATGATTCAACAACAAACAGTCACCAATAGTACTGATGGGTATTTTAGTGTTTAATATGTTCATGCATTACTTGATATCTCCTTCTCTCACAATAGAATTATATATCATCAGATGGCAGTTTGTTAAAAATTTTTGAGCCAATTATTACATCTCAAGCAAAGCTGGGAAACTCTGGTACTTACACGTGTAAAGTTTGTTTTGATCAATGCAACCTTTTGGACCTTCTCTACCAGGAGGTGTGTTAATTCCTCATCTACGTGAGAACTATAGGTCAGAGAAAATGCTCTTTATAGCATATTAATAAATTATATAACATATATTATTATATATTGTGTATTAAATATAAGTATAATAGTAATTATTATTTTTTATGTATTTAAACATTAGGTGACTCTCCAACTATTGCAAGAGGAAATAATTTTGTTCACATAATGGTTCTACCACATATATACTAATTGGACAACATGTCTGCTTAAATCAACCACCAGAATTTACACCATTCTGTGTGCTCAAACTCATCCCAATAATACCAGACCCATCAGCCACATTCTTTGTAATGGAAGCCAAGTAGTAGGAGGAGGTTTAGATGTGTATTTATTCTCAAGCCAGTCCTGATGGTATAGCTGGAAGAGACACTGAACTTCAATTTGTTAAACCAGTCTTAGTGAATTTAATGGCTCATAACACATTATTAATTGTACTCTTCTCAAATCTATTTGAATAGATACTGAATCCAGTAGACTTATCTTAGGTAGTAGATGTACATATTTACATATTTGTTACCTTGATCTAGTCTCTATTACTAACATAGATTATCATATTAATGATAATATGTGAATGATTTCTAATATCACAAGTTAAGAATAACTCGTCGAAATTATAATATTTACAATAAAATCAGGAGTAGAAATAGATATTAAACCACTATTGTCTATACATAATATATATATTGTGTGTATTGTTTAGATTTCAAAAGTGAATGCAGTTACACCATCTATTAAGGAAATCCTCCTGGTGGTCGATGTTCTCCAAGTGTAGCAGGGAAAATCTGTCCTGTTTATAGGAGATGTTGTTACAATAACATGTGACACCTCATATGCTGACAGTTATGTGATAAGTGGTCCCAATCAAAAGATGTCAACAAATACACCACTAACATTTACCACTACATCAGCTGATGCAGGAAACCTATACTTGTATGAGTATCAGTGATTGTCATAATGACACTGGTACTGCAACACTTGAATTGTGTAAGTTCACACTAACTGTTATAAATGTGGATGGATTGACAATTGCATATTAATATATATATATATATATAATATGTAATTGCATAGTAAATGATAATATAACCATCTAATTATTATCATGTACTCTTAACCAATAGGTGACTCTCTAGCTATTGTTCATAAATGGTTTTACTACACATATATACTAATTAGGTTTATTATTAATTAGTTAAAGCTTTAATATTTACAATACACTTAGTAGTAAAATGGATAATGGATGCTATTAGCTATTTATATTGAATTTGTGAATGTCTGCCATATTTAATTAATACTTTGGTTTATAAGTTAAGTCCTGATATTAGTGACCACACGGTTTATAAGTTAAGTCCTGATATTATGGCCACAACCTAAGACATTTTTTAAATATGAAAATTACAAATTTATTGTCACTTTATATTAAAAGGTCCTATTCCTAATGGCACAATAGCACTATCCAGAAATGGTAACACTATCAGTCCTCCTTGCTACAAACCTGGGAAAACTCTAACTCTAACTTGTACACAACAATCAGGACAACACACAATAGCCACTATAGATGGTTAGAAATGGTGTTTTATCTGGTACTGGTACTACCTTATCCATAAACCTCATCTGGTACCTATACTTTGTGAGCTATCAAATGCTTGTGGTTCTTCCATGTTACACTTCTTGTTAGAGGTAAGTTATACATTAATAAAAAATATAGTCAATTTCTCAATAAAATTGTAGTGTGTAATTTTAACTGTCACATTATTACTAACTTGTAATAATGATGAACTTGTCTGCAATGTCTTTATTATTATAAATTTAATTGGCTATGATACTGTATTTGTTAATGTTGTGCCAATCTTTTCCATGTTATTGTTAATCGTCATTTCCTTAATAAAGTTGGTGTATATACAAATTTAACTTTAAATTATTACATTTATATACATTGATTATATTCTTTTATTAATAGAACGATTAGCCATTAATGAGGGAAGTAGGTTTAACTATATCTCCTATGAGTCCAGTTAACATGGTCAGAATGTATGTATTAGGTCTGGTGCTTCAGTTATATTGAGCTGTATTCTGGTAAAGATGACATCACAACAAATCCCAAAACGTATACCTGGAGTCCATCTGATAGTAATAGTTCAGCTATTACTGTAAACATGACTGGTATCTATGTGTGTACCACTAAGTTTTCTAATGATTGTGGTAATGATACAGCACAAAGTAATGTATCAAGTAAGACTTTTATTTAATGATTTAAGCAGTCTGAGACATACATTATAATATTCCCAGGCTCAGATTACACTCATAACATGAACATGTGTACTAAGACTTATATTATATTCTCAAGAGTACTTGTATAGTAACATTTACAATTCTTAAATGATGCTAATTTTACATTTATAGTATATACTATATTTCTTTCTAGTTATTCCTGCTATTAGAAAGGGTCTGGTAACAATAACAGAAATATTGTTGACGTGGGAGGAGATGCTTGTCTCGAGAATGGGACTTTAATGATAATATGTGAACTTTCAGCTGGTAGTGGTGTAACTAGACAATGGTATAGAGATGGAGTACTACCGTCTGAAACAGAACTAACTTACTGTATCTGCTAATAACAAAGGCACAATTACACATGTGTAGTAAGTAATCACTGTGGTGAAGACAGAGCTACTACTATTGTGAGAAGTAAGTAATAAAAACTAATGAAGTATGAAATAAAACATTCACTTTTACTCAGTGATTAAAATTATTACATGCAATTTAACTTACATACTAACTAGTACTAAATAATGAACTTGTCTATACATTAGCTTTGTTATTATATCATTTTAAAGTTTTAACAAATCACTTCTATAAAACTGTTATATAGACTTATCTACATTGACGTAGTGATCACATGCTCACACTAAAGTCACTCATACTATAGTACATTACATTTCAGATTTGACATATATAATAACATTTATAATTCTTAAATGATGACATTTTTACATTTTTCTATAATTCTTTCTAGTTATTCCTGTTATTAGAAAGGTTCTGGTAACTTTAACAGAATTATGGTTGATGTAGGAGGGGTTGCCTACCTTGATCATATGACTTTAATGATTATATTGATGTGGTAACTGGTGTTTAGCAATATAACTAGACAATGGTATAGAGATGGAGAGACTACAATCAGAAGTAGGACGCAAACTTACTGTATGTTGCTAATAACAAAGGCACAAATTATACATGTGTAGTAAGTAACCCAATGTGGTGAAGACAGAGCTACTACTATTATGAGAAGTAAGTAAATAAATAATTATAAAATGAAGACATTGGTACTTATATCTGCAAAGTTGAAAATGATTATGATTATACAACTACTGTCATCAGTAAATTTGGTCTAATTTTGAGCATGTACTTAATCTTAGTACTCAACCTTATTTGAAAAAAGAATGGATATTGAATATTGACATCAAACAGTAATACTGGGATTGTGTTATGTTAAAATGACTTAAGGATTAACGAGAACTGAGATAAACCGTCATTGTCATATCATACAGCTGTTGAGTTTATATAAACAATAGTATGTAGTATGTATGGGCCAGTATACCCCATGCAAGAAATTTTTAAAAAACTATAGTAATGTATTTATATAGACCATCCTTATAGGCCTTCTATTTTTAGAGAAAAATTATAGACAACCAAAACAAATATTAAAAAAAAACTTTAAAATGATAAAGATAATCATTATTTTTTATATAGTTTAAGGCAGAATTAATGAACTATACTGAGGATTTTGTAACCAAAGAGAGAGGACAAAACTGTTAAGTTCAACTGTACTGCTGATAGGGATTCCCACGACCTTTTATTGTGTGGAGGAAAAGTGGACAACTTTTTTTATTTGAACACAAGTAGAGTGAAAATTGTATCTTTAAAATACTCCAATAGTTTTCACTCAAACATTACTCCTGGAGTTTTACAACTTACCAGTGTATTAACTATCACTGCTTTAACTGGAAATGACAATGGTAACTATTTCTGTCGAGCTGATAATAAGCCTATGTTGGAGCTGTATTAACAACACCATATGTAACTTAATAGTAGTAGAAACGTAAGTTAATAACTACTCATTAACAATTTATGATTGTCTTTTAGCGTTACCAACTAACTATTGTTTAGTATTCCATGTGCGGTGAACATGGTAAATGTCATAGTTTGAGTAATGGATACATATGGTAGTTGCTCAATGGATATACTGGTATTCAATTGTGAAAAGGCAAGTTTTAATAAATTGAAAGTCTTAAGTACAATCACTCATACTTTAATACATTGTAATAGTGTCAATCCCACCAACAATAACCCACCCTCCTGTCAGTACTTCAGGAAAACCTTCATTCTACTGTTAATCTTACCTGTAGAGCTACTGGTAATCCTATTCCTACTATTTGTGGTATAAGATAAATGTGGTAATTTCAAACCCTGGACAACAATAAGCTTCTGTCTTATTTTCTCTGGAACTGAGTTTATTATGACAGAGGATTGTATATTGGTGAAGCTAGAAGTATAATTTAATGACAAAGTTATCTCTGTTAATCTTCAAGGGTTATATAAACCCTTTCAGGTATTATTAATAAGTACTGATATTGTAAATGATATCTCCGTGTAATTGTATACAAGATGTTGTCAATATGGAGCTGAACTACAATACCAAAAAACTAGTATGAGGCAACAATCAGAAAACATCATCCCCCAGAGGAGAATCTATACTCTTATCAGAAGGTTACCTAGGACATCAGTACATTAAAAGTAATTGGTCTTACATTAGACAATAATATATTACTGGTTAGCAATTTTACCTTAATGCTCCTTGTTCTTTGTGGAGAGTCTTGATTCATCTGTAAATGGGAAAAAGGATTTGAAAAAATTGGGTATGATGGAATTTATTGGTATGTTCGTAAAGCAATCCTCCTGAGGGAAACTCCCTTGTATTCACTGTAGTGCTGGAGTGGGAAGAACTGGTACCTTCATTGTGTTAGTACTATGGTACAGAGGTGGACCAGGAGAGAGTCTTAACATTTATGACTTCCTTATAGAGATCACACATCAAAGAGTCAAAATAGTTCAAAACGAATGTAAGTTACTTATGTATATGTATAGTGTCATTGATTAGTATCCTCCTAACCTATAGGCCCAGTAGGTGTCACATCATGAGTGGTCTATCAGAGTACATCAAGAAGCCGAGCTACGTCTTTCTTATCCTAATCGAGTGAATTTGTGAACTATGAAAAATCTCGTGTTAAAATGGTATATGAACGATATAGAAATAGATTACACAATAAAAGGTCTTGAGTTAACTGAGGTACATCCAAAAATGACACGTTGCAAGTAAATAGTATAAAATATTTAGGACAAAATTGTGATCCGAAAAATCTCAGTGTTATCTTTTCGGTTAATAGCTGGGATGAACATACATTGCCACAAACTGATCCTCCACTTATCAATATGTTTAATGTCATAGTTAAAAATCAAAAGTAAAAATGGTAACCAAACCATTACTGTTGTATGCAAGTAAGTCATGTATATATATGTGTGCGTGTTGTGTGTAAAGTGTTGATTTGTTAAAAGTGATGGTGGTGTAGAAGTGCGTCCATTTGTGAGTATCTACTCTGAACTTCGAGAGATGTAAAGACAGAGGGAGAATAGCTGATATATTTCAGTTAATAAGAAAGAAGCTAGAAGTCAGAGGGCAGGACTAGTCCAAGAAAGTGTGTAGGTTTTGGTGTGTAGTGAATTATAATAAGTTATAATATTGTTATTGTTAGGAAGCAGTTAATATTTGTCATGAAGTTCTGGCAGACTATGCAGAAGAAATGTCCAAAATATGAAAAATTTAGCAGCTATAGGACAGGGTGACTGTTGCCTGAACTAAAGTGTTGTGGACTTACCTCTTAAAGAAAATGATCCACTAAAAAGTTAGGGGATTGCTGAGAGTAGATTTGTTCAAAAGGTGGCTAGAGCTAATCACGTGTTGGTTGTATTGTGAAAATACTGATAAAATATAACTGCCATCTTTGGGCAAAGCAGTGATTACCTATACATGATTATTAATATTACTGTTATATATATTCTTACATATTTTAAGCTAACTATTAGCTACTTATATAATAACATAAAAAGTACAATTATCTGTTCTTACTGTAAAGGACCCTTTCATTTAGGTTTTACTTACTATACAATAAATAATTCCTTTACAAATTGATAGGTTTGTGAGAAGGAGAACTAAAGACAAAATTAATAACAAACAGAGATTTGCATAAGTAACAATTATACAGACATACAATTATATTAAAAAATTGTCTTGAGACAAAATAAAATGTTGCTACTGACTAAGCAAGCAAGATGATATTTATAATCGTGCTATATCGTCTAGATAAAGAAAATGAAATAAAAATGGAAAAACCCAAATTCTTTTATATTCATTAAAAAAATAATAACATGTACTGCATCTAGTTGGTCCTTCGTAACCATATCTGTAGCGATGACATTTTTTATGACACGTTACTAATAATGGACATTTAACGCCTAATAGGAAACATTGTTGAAATAAGGGTGCTAGGGCTTGTACACAAGACAAAAAAACAGCAAGGTTAAAAACTACACACAATGGGTGTAATCAAATACAATACAAATTGGTATTATTAACTTACATGTTAATGAATAGTGACATTCCTGGGTAACTTTTAACTAAAATGGGTAATTGTAAACGACGTTGGTTGAAGCTACCATGTTGAATGACTGTTACCTTTAACACAAGAATAACAATGGAATATCAGTTATTAAACAAATTGGTTAAAAGGGAGAAAACAGCAATATTAGTTTACATAACATCGTGTTTTAGATAACATAACGGTCAAACCATCTGTTCGTTTAATATAAATAGGACAATGATAAAACATTTGTAATTAACTAAAATGTAAATATTAATGGACTTGTGCTGAAGAAACAGAAGGACATAGGCATAAACAATGCATTCAAAATAGAATTTTGTCATTTTAACCCTAAATGTATTTGATTCCCAGAATCTCCTCAAGTTGATTTGAAGCCAAATATTGAGTTACCATAAAGCCAAAAACTGGCTAAATTAATATGGATATAAAGTCATATCGAAGCCAAAGTACTCTTGTAGTTGTAGTGTCCAATAATGAAATTATTGCGGGAGAGGTAGATTACGATTTTCAAACGTAACTAATCGGGTTAGTTAAGTGAATAGTATTACTTATAGCTTCAATTGAAGCCATGATTCGACTACTTATAGCAAATGGTGGGGGGTAAAAAGCAATTGTGGTTGTAGATGCTGCAACTCGTTCGCTTCATGGCTTATGGGGTTACCACTTGTATTGGCCATTGTAGCAACTTTGAATTGGGCTTACATCAGTTGATTGAAACTATAGTTAAAATGACAACATGCTTTTTTTCAGTGTGGCTATCAAAAGAAAGGTCCTTACATGATGAAACCAAACCAAGGAAGCATGTCACCACCATGATTATATTAACAAAGTCGTTATTAACACCATTTGTTAGTTATGATAACCACAACATATGTTAGGAACACAACCTACAAGGTTACGTAACCACCGTGCACAAAGTTTAAGTAACGCAAGTGTTACATCAACTACTTATGTCAGATGTTACTTTAACTACAGGTGTGGGTTATAATCACCAATACATTTGACAGTTGCTTTAACTATAATTCTCAGTGGTTATTTTAACCAAGCATGGTTACCTGAGTTTGCGTGTTTTGACCAAAAACTGAAAACATAAGGAAATATGATTTGTAGAAAAGTCCTTATTACTTGTAACCCACACATTTTGTTGCTAACAACACTCAGGGTTGATATTTTATTTAATATGGTTGTATTATTGTTTTGACTGTTTGTATTCAGCCTGCCGTGAAAGAGTAAAGTCTTGTTTGTTGCTGCTGTTTGTTGTTTTTGTTTTTTTGGCTTCATTTTGTTTCCTTCCAATCAATTGGGGCTCGTCATTGGTGTCTATGATCAGTTATAGTGTTATTTAATAATTCCCTATGTAATGAATTATGTTGATGTAACTAGTCCATATAGAATATAACAGCATATATATGATCAGTAATTGTCTTACAGCGATAGTAATTGTTATATATAATAAACAATGGGGAGGGAACAAAATTTAAGGGAATGTTT
>NW_024534933.1:0-16775 GCF_016097555.1 Gigantopelta aegis
CACAAAATCCAAATCTAAAGCCTAAAAGACAAGTATGCAATAATTTTTATTGCCTAGGATTATCTTAAATTATGCTTGTACACAGGAGGATTGTCTTTTTCAGCAGTGATAATCTGATGCAGATTTTCATAGCGTTTGGGAATCAGAAATATGTTCGACGCTGGTGTTCCAGGGTATACTGGCTACATTCCAAAGGATTGAATCAGTTTGGAAGCTGCCTATGCAGAGTCTTGCCATAAAATGCCATTTCAGCTTTTAAAGAAAGAAAAAAACGATATAAGATTGAATTGGAGAAAGGATTATCATCATCAAGACTTAATAGTTCTCTCAAAACATAAGTTCCAGACCTAACCCCATATCTACCAATGTACATAAACAAACACTCCATTTTTCGCCTTTCTTATGCCAATGGCACACCACAAGTAGTCTTATGTCCGGCTATACTTGGGTTTATTCCTAAGGTCCAACAATACCTTGGTCAAGGTTATCCATTATCACACACCATGCCGTGCAGGACAATGCCAGAAAGTGAGAAACTGGAAGCTTCCAAATATGCTCCTGTTGTATTGGAGAGACAACTCAATGTAATCCACATTGTTCTGTATTGTATACAAAAGGTCAAGACTGATGCTCAATACAACTGGTCATATCCCAGGTATATTAATATGATCAGTAAAATAACTTTTTTTGTTCTCTTATGTCAAAAATACAAGTATTGAATTGACTTTGGCATCAGTACAAAACGAGCTGTATCAGAAATCGCTTGTTAAAAATACAATAGTAAAATGAAACAAACTTATTTTATCATAAATTGAATTTTTTATTATTCAATAGTTTAAAAAGATATTTTAAAATGTATTTTGAGTTTACAAGTACAACTGAAAAAGTAAAATGCCTTTTGAAAAAGTATACCAATCTGCTACTATAATTACTGTTTAATACTTCAGTTTCAATAATAATTATTATTCTAATTTTAAATGAGATTCGTTTTTCATCTTCTAATGACACATGTCTAAAAATTTCAGTGTAAATAAATGCTCAATATTTTTAATAGTTTTGTCAGTATTGTTTAGTGGTCTCTGTGGGACTGCTATCTTCACATTGGCTTTAGATTTGATGCCAGACTCTGTCTCACCTGGTGAGATTCATCACAACTTAAGAGTTCTTGTATAGAGTTTCCCAGGAAATAAATGTGCTATTATGAAGGTTTGCCTCACTATTTGAGCTAGGATGAGAGAGTTAGAAAAATCAGTACGTGCATCCCCCAGAAAGATTCTATGACAATTTATCATTACTTGGAAATAAAACTTATTTTACTAACCTTAAGATCTGATCTAGCTCTGCTCGACAAATATAAAAAGAGCTGTAAAAAGGGCTAGATGTAATTTGCTGTGTAAAAATGCTCTTCAGCTGATATCAGAGATTTGTCAGCAAATTTCTTCATTCCCTATCTTGGAGTGGGACTACAGCTAGACGATACTTAATAGAAGCCCCTAAAGTAACTTCGGTAATCATAAGCTTGTTGATAGTCAGTCGAGCTGCAAAAAATCAGAGTCACCCAATTTAAAGTAACAATCTAAATAAAATTTAAAACTGCTAATAATCTATCATTGATGGTTGTTCTTTGATAACCTAACATTGTAATGTTACAGACATGGAGTCCAATGTAGTATTAGGGATGATAAGGTAGTATACCTAGGTTAGAATTATTCCTATTTCAGTAAAATCAGTAGCCTAATAAAAATAATCTCAATAAAATTTGTATCTCTTTTCATTTGAGTAAGTGTACAGCCTGACAGGGTGAGTCAAGCCAATCCAATTTTATGGCAATTTCTAGATATATAGGATTACAATCTACTATTACTTAGATCCTAAACTGTCCTAAACCCTAAACACACATGGCGCAACACAATGCATGTTACAAAAATGTATACATTACATTCACAAGGGGCCAATTTGATGAGGTAAAATACTTACAATAATTTTGAGTTCATGCATAAAGGGAATACTGATTGTAATCATTTGCCCAATAGGGAAGTGACTAATGAAAGTGTGATAACAAAAAAATTTACTCCTCTATTAAAATACAAACTAGCTTCTTTCTTTCTTCATTAATGGCTTTATTTAATAAACACAATAGCATCAGAGTATTGGTCCATGTCTATCAGAAAAAACACATCATATACTAAAACATCAACATACATTACCTAAAACACTGTATATAGCAAAATCATTGTAAGTCAATATTAATTGTTTAGAAGTTCCTGATATGTAGCATGTTCTAACAAAAAAATTCCACATTTGTCCATTGCTTGTACAAATCCATCCACAGCTTTGTTATATAAATGAGACTGACGATATAGACTTCCCTATATAAACTATTATTGATAACCCCCATTTGAAGAACTTAATGTTTATATCACCTTAAAATGTGAATGTTCAGCATTATGTGGATCAGAATCAAGAGCATACTAATCTTGCGTATAGCTTCTTTTAATTTTGCCAATAAGCAATACTTCCATTGCTATAAGGATGACATTAATGTAAATGAAGTAGAAATACGCTACTTGTTTTGCTAATGATGTATCTGTTCTAACTGTGATTTAATATTTAAAGCAATTCCGTGATGTTGGATTTAATTTCTAAAGCTGCTTCAACATCATGATAGCATTCAGAAGCCGTAATGAGTATATTAATATATATTATCAACATTATATTGAAGTAGTTACATTGCCAAACGATGATGTAGTTGTGCTCTCATGATAAGAGATTGAGCAGTAGGTGAAATTTGGTCTAATCTATATTCAGCATACTCATTGCTTGTTGATAATCTTGAAGATGAAAATAGCAGGAGATACTGGGAAGAGATCAATAGAGTTACAAAAGGATGGGTAGTAACTTAGTACCAGTTAGTGCTAAAATTTTGTAGCCATTCACTGGCCTTTAAATAATTCTCTAGAGCAAGTTTGTATTGACAATCTTGATATAGCTGGTCACCATAGCAACCAAATACAACAGCTAATCTTTTCCTTTTAATACAAAAATGATAATTAATAAAAAGAGAATAATATAAATAATACTTGGTAAGTCTTTTTATTGGCTGAGGGACTAACTCTTAATGCTTTACTGATATTATTTATAGCTGATGGATAATCTTTCAATTTATAAAAGACCCTCCCCTCTCTGCTTATAGAGTCAGGATTACGAGGATCTAGTGCTAGTGCTCTAGTTAGCTTCTTGACTGCTAGTACTGACTCATCACATGAGACTAAAACGGGTTGCTTCTTCTTGTCTAGAATACGAATAAATATAGTAAATATCTTACTGATGTCGTACAATGACTAATTTTTCTCTTCAAGATTGCCATAATAGTTTTGTGTGATGATCTCTCGTCATCTGCCATTGCTGTTGCTACCGAGGTTTGCTATGCTCCGCTTGTATGGGGGTGTGGCTACTCCATGTGCTGGAAAACATTGGAGCCTCCATGAGGAGATTCCATGGCCGAAAATGCTCTCATTTTAGAGTTACGGCCGAAGTGTGCCATTTCTAAAGCTCGGGTACTTGTATGACTCTACCACATGGTGTGGTGGGATACTCATGTTTTTATGCCATTGGTACTCAAGGTACAACTGAAGGTGTAACTCCTGAACAGCTTAAGGCACTACCACTTGACTGTCAAATTATGTTAGGCAATACATATCATCTTGGTAGCAAACCAGTAAGAAAACTTGTTCTATGGAATCTGTTATATATTATAGTCAGGTTGTGATGTATTAACTAGTGTTGGAGACTGCATCAATTTATGAAATGGGACCGACCTTTACTCACGGTATGCTTTTCAATTTTAGCTTTGTCATTCATAATTATATTAACTGTTAATTTATAAACTAGACTGTATCAGATTGAATCTCAGCATCTATGTAAGATACATCTTGCCTTTGTGATAAACTGTCTTTAATAGCTCATCTCATTAAAAGCAAAAAGCAATCTTTGCTCATTTTTTATATAGGACAGTGGAGGTTTTCAAATGGTGTCACTATTAAAATTGGCAGAAATTACTGAGGTTATAATTAAATATAATAAATCTTAATTAGCACATTATTATTTAGGAAGGTGTAAAGTTTCGCTCCCCTCATGACGACTCAACAATGCTATTAACACCAGAACACTCTGTTGAGATATAAAATGTAATTGGTGCTGATATTATTATGCAACTAGATGATGTAGTACACAGTTAAACTGACTGGAATAGAGTTGAAGAAGCTCATTGGAGAACTCTGCGCTGGTTAGATCGTTGTATCAATGCCCATCACTACCCTACTAAACAAAACCTATTTGGTATTGTACAGGAGGATTGCAACCCAGAATTAAGGAAACAATGCATCAAAGGTTAGTGGTGACTTTGTCCAATGTAAATAGCTTATTTCTTTATTAGAGATGATGAAACGTGACTTCCTGGGTATGCTATAGGTGGATTGAGTGGAGGAGAAAAGAAGATATATTTTGGAAATAGTCAGTCTTTGTACAGATCATTTACCAAGAGATAAACCTCGCTATTGTATGGGGGTGGGGTACGAAGAAGTAAAGAGCTGAACTGATAATGTTAGTGACATTTTTAGTTTCCAGTTTGACTTAGTAGTTTTTGTGCTCTTGGGTCGATATGTTTGATTGTGCTTTCCAACAAGAACAGCTGTAAGTACCTCTCATACGATAACAAACAATATCTTTAATAATTCAATAGAGATTTGGTACAAGCTCTAGTCCCGTGGGCCAACTCCACGTAAAACAGAAAGAATTTGAAATGGACTTTCAACCAATTGACTCCACTTGTACTTGTGTGACATGCACTCATTATTCTAGGAGCAGCACTACATGCTATCATCAACAAAGATCCAGTCTCTTGTAGTTTAATAAACATTGCATAATTTGACTTACCATGTATGTACATTTTTAATTGATTCTAGTATTTTCGTACTTGTTATCTTTAGTTGTCGCTGATGCAAGCTATTCGAAAGAGTATCATTGCTGGTCACTTTCCAAAGTTTGTTAAGAGTTTATGAGTACGTTTGCATCCTTCTGGTAATTATGAACAATGGGTATAGATGCGTTAGCATCAGTTCATATTATTTAAAATAACCTACAAAATTTCTATTATCAGTTCATAATTTTTTTATTCAAAATTTTTCACGACTGGCGCACAAATTAATGTGGATGGGCTTCACTGGATAAGGAGAGAAAAGATTGGGCCCTTTGGTTGTAGATTACGGTGAATATGGACCCATCAAGGTTGGCAGTATTGATGGAACAGATTTTTGAGACCTCACGATCGTGGCAATTACAAGAGCATTTCAAGCTAAATGTAAATTTTAATGTCATTTTAAACAACACTGATTTTCTTTATGCCTTAGATCGACCTAACAAAGGTTAAAGGAGACGATGATAACGTAACTTGTTTGTAGGAAGGTTAAGTTTCTATACACGAGAAGGTACAACTGATGAAATATGTGTAAATTATACTTACAATACTCATTTCAGGACACTATTATTGATCATTCTCAAAGTATGGAAAATCAAGAAACTGTCGACTAGTTTAGGGATATAAGTAAGTATGTATTAATGAATATATGATATATGTATGATGTCATTATATGCAGTAAACTGGGTCAATCCAAACGATATGCGTTTGTGGAATTCAAACATCAAAGTGATATGAAAAGAGCTTTAGAAGTAAATCCCTAATGAAGCAATAAAGCTATAGTGTTTTATTTATCGTTTTAGAAAGCTCACCATATTCTAATTGATGATAGAAGAAAATGTAGAACCAGAGTTGGAAAGATTTTTGCCTGTTGGAAACGATCGCCGCTTTGGTAAATACAAAATAAGGTTAGTAAATACTTCAAGTATGTTTATATAGGAGGAGGTCTTGGAGGTCAAAAAAGAATCTGGTCAGTTGCGTTTTGGTGGACAGGGCAGGCCATTTAAAAGACCTATGTATGAATGTAGTTTGACTACAAAGTCTCAGTTTTTTTTTTTTAGTGTTTTAGGTAATCAGGCTCAAAGATACAACATGAAAGAAGGGCGTGAATGGGAAAGACAAAGGCGGAGGTTGTGATAGTCAAGACCAAAAAATTAAATAGACAAATTTTTTAAACCTAACATACACATTACGTTGAATGCCCTCTTCAATCTGCCATCCCAAATCACCTTGAGTTTTATTTTACATGTTTTCAAATCAATCTGCTCCTCTAATAATAACTAATTGTTAGGGACTATTTTTTGGATTGTTTGTAGATTATAAAACTAAAGAATAAGTGTATTAATTGTTAATACAAAAAATGCAATGATAAAGAAATTAATGAAAAAATATTAGCTGTCCATCATCATCATCACTGTCCATATTGTAATGTAGCAAAATGATTTCTGATGTAACTTGAACACTGTGACTTCTCCCACTTGTTTGTGAAGACTTCTTGGTCTTTTTAGTTTGAGGGAGGGTATGACATGATTGTTGACAAAAACCTTTCATAAAGACTGGATCCTCTAAGTTCTCTTTGAACTAGAAAGCTAAGATATGTTTACAAGCAAGGAAAGAGTATTAGTCTTCCATCAAAAAGTAAAGCAGGTGAAAAGAAAAGCAGTGGGATTGAGAAGAAGATTGTTAATTTTCATAGCATTCATTGTAGATACATTGCCACATTGAAAAAGCATGGAGAGCAATCAAGCCAGCGATTTATTTCTATCTTTCTCGCACCCCTCGACGGTAGCAATGTAAGAGGGTCCTTGTCACGAGAACAGAGAAGGAAACAAATAACCAGACATTGTACAAATTGGAGAGGTCTGGCATGGCAAACTAGCCCAGTAACATGAAGCAAGTACAACAAGTTGTCCCATTTTTCTTTCAAATGTTTTCCAACAAGGTATGAGTCAAAATGCATACTGTACAAAGACTTGCATGCGTTTGGGACAATGTAAGCTCTTGAATTTTATCAATTGGAGGTAATTCAAACATTTCTTCAGCAAAAGAGAGAAGTTCCAGACGTAGGTTCGCCTTCAAAATCTCACTATTTCTTAACTTCTTTTGCTTTCCATATAAGTAAGAGTTATAGTATATACATGCATTGACTGATAGGTCTGCTACAGTTCTGAGCAGTCCTTTTTTTTTTTGGATTATCAGTCACTATCTGTTAACGAACACGACCAAGGACTAAAGTCTCCATCAAATTAGGAACAAAGAATCCACATCGATATTGACGAAGAATCCAACTCTGGATGGTCGTACCATTAGAGGAGACAAGCTGTGTTGATGAATAAAGTGTTCCTTGGTCAAATGATATTTTACGATGTACATCTCCTTAGATTTAGTGTATTTTTCATCGATAATGTGCAATGTTTTCTCCACCATAAAGGGTAGTTGTTAGATCATTCCATGAGCTCTTCATACGAATGAAATCGAGAGATATAACGTACAAACCGATGTATTTCATCTCGCTTTGGATTTATATCTATAGCAATACCGGGCTGTTGACCTCAGAAAATCATTCTTTAGTGCAGGAAACATTCGATTAGAGAAGAAATCATTACCTAGAACAGCAGGAATTAAGAGAGCATTTCAGAAGTAGCAAAACGAAAACTTTAACAACAATCACCCAACATGTATAGTTCAGCTGTGATTGGTCTATTTTCCCAGGGACGTTTATTAATGGAATATAACCAGCATCAAATATTGAACATAAGTAATCAGAATCTAAAGCAACTACTGGACATTGGTAATGATTGGCCATAGCAACTGTATCCCAATCTGCTTCCCAATCAGCAAAATACAATGGAATCTGGAGCTCTTCAAGGACTTCACGAAAAACCTTGAATACCAAATAAAGGGTAGAATATCGTTCCAGATTGTCCTTGTTTGCTTCCAATTAAGAATCTCGTATAATCTGCATCCGTTTTTATCCTTCTCCAAATAACAGTTTTCCTTTCCCTTTTAAAGTCAATTCCATCAAAGACACTACAGGTTCAATATCATTAGTAGTAAGTGAATTGAAAAACTCTATCAGCCTGTGACGAAATTCCCAATATTGAACCACCATGTATCCCATCATATCGAACTGAGAGTGCAAAGAGTGGCAAAGACTATGACCTCTATTACTAGTGACCTTTGAGTTGATACTGACGCCATTTATCTGCAAAATACCACTCCATAAAACTTGTCAATCCAGAGATACCCATTGTTCCTGTCTGCGGGAAAGAACCAGGCGGAGATACTCATAAACGAAACAATTAACAATAGTTATTATTAATAATTATATTAATTAATATTGTTATTAATAAAAATTAAAGTTAAAATTAATATTTTTGGCCACACCTTGTCAGTCCACTGTAGAAGATGCCAAGAAAAAAGCCATTTAGTAATAAACAGAAGAAGCGAACAGCTTCAAATTAAAAACAAAAAGCAAAAAAGACAAATGTAAGTAACCCGTCATTATCATAAACTTTAACAATTGAGTTATAGGTGAGCGAGGAAATGAGCTATGTCGTCCTGACCCTGAGGAGGAGGACAGTGAAGAAGAAGAAGAGAAATACCAGTGAAGATACTTCACCTACCAAAGCTCCATTAGTGATATCAAAGATTGATCACCAACCCACAAAATCTGGCCATATGATCCCAATCGGTTATTAGCTCTAATTGTATATAATGTATGTCTTTCTGGGAATAGTTTTAGACTTCATTTTGAGCAAGAGTCACGTGAAGAATTAGAAAAAAGAAAAAGAGATGCTAAAAGACTTCCATTGTTTCAGTAGATGAGGTATATGTACATATCATTTAATATAAGTATTTGATGTACTAGTCAACTCTCGAAGTTTGGTATAGAAGATATTTATCATCCTGGATCATTTTTGGATATGCCTAAAAGACCACCATGGGATTACAGCAAGAGTAACGATGAGGTGATCTAGTGATATCATTTCAAAGTGATCTACAGATCAGATCTTAGGTTGAACAAAGAGAAGAACAAATGTTTATGAGTTATTTAGACCAAATACACTCACATTATCCATCAGATCAACTTAGTTACTTTGAACATAATCTTGAGGTAATAATTCCTTCTTATTTTTTATCATTTTGTTATTCCTAATAGACATGGCGCAGTTATGGGCGTGTTCTGGAGTTATCAAATGTTGTATTGTTAATTGCAGACATTGACACCCTGTATGCCTTCAAACCAGACGTTATTTTATTCCCTCTTTTCCAGGTGTTACATTCCTCCAGCATTATATACACATGTAATAGATGATTTAAAAAAACAACTCATTCTTGTTTTGAACAAAGTGAGTGGTCTAGATGTTACTAACTAGCATAATGATTTCTGTAGTTGATTTAGTGCCTCCTCAAATAGTTATTGCTGGGAATATTATTTATGAACAAATTTTCTCATTTGAATATTATTTGTTTTCACCTCATATCCTAATAAAGATGTGTCTCTAGAACATAATAAAAAAGGTACTTTAGACTATATAGTATATAAATTATGTGCTTGTTTATCATTTAAAATGAGGTTTCGAAGGAGAGGTGGAAAAATGTTATCTGCTGTTGGTCCACGTGAATTATTTCATGTGATAGAGGAACTTTATAGAGGACAAAGTTAGAAAATGTTAAACTTAAGGTTTGTCATTACTTTTTTAGTTGATATGACAAGTTGGCAGCAACATCTTGACACTAAATCAGATGAAGAGATACTGAAGTATCATCACATGAAGTTCCTCATTCTATCTTAACTATAGGATTAGTAGGTAAATATAATATGTAGAATACATACATAGTTACATGAGGTATCTGTTAGGTCATCCTAATGTTGGAAAGTCATCCATTCTTAATGGATTGATGGGGAAAAAGGTAAATTAGTGACTCGCTTTATCGTGACTCTTTCTTTAGACTGTCAGTATTCCAGGACTCCGGGACCATACTAAACACTTACAGACAATTTTTTTAACTCCAACAATACGTCTCTGTGATTGTCCTGGACTAGTTTTTTCATCTTTAATAACAAGCAGTTACAAGTATAGTTTGTATTAAATGAATAAATTCACTTTCAATCTAAAATAGATCCTAAGTGGGATATATCCTATATCTCAAGTTCGGGAACCTTATACTAGCGTTGGATATTTAGCTGAGCGTGTTCCTATAATAGACTTGCTTCAGCTCTCTAATCCTAACTATGATCCTCTACCTTCACAAGAAAAGACCAGAAAATCTTCTGAAGATGAAGATGATGAATACAAATATGATGCAACTTGTATTTCTCACCAAAACTTCCTAGTGTGACTGAACAAGTCTGGACTCCTGGGATATATGTGATGGTGAGATCAATATTATGTAATGTAATGTTATTGAAAATTTCTTTGTAGCTTGGGCAGAAAGAAGAGGCTACTATACTGCAAAAGCTGCTAGACTAGACACATATAGAGCTGGTATAACTAGAAAACTAAGTACTATAAATTATATGTTTTTATTTGTAGCTAATAGTCTTCTAAGATTGGCTGCTGATGGACGAAATTACTCTCTTTTTCAGACCACCTGGTTACTCAAAAGAAAAAGGTGAGCATACATACTATTTATATACATTTACTACATGTTTTGTACATAGAGAGATGGGAACATCATCCTGAAGTGTCTGAAATGATTGCCTTACAACAAGAAGGATGATGAAGCAAGTTCCATACCACTAGACCAAATGTCATCCACTAGCAGTGACAGTGATGATATTGTTAAAGAGAAAATAATAGAAACTCCTAATAAAGATTCTACAGTACAACTTAATAAGTTTACAATGTTGATAGACTTTGAAGAAGACAACAATGGATAGTTAAAACCACTAATCATAATATTCTGTCTTATTTAAAATGTTATACATAATATTATATTATTGATACTAATATTGTTGCTACCTTGTAAGGTTATTGACACCATGTATTATTATAATGACACAGTTAATCTTCTCCTCATACATATGGCCACCATAAAAGTAATGATTTCTTTATTATCATTTTAAAGAACCTCTACTATATATTTATGTATTACAAATTTTTTATTTGTGTTTCTTGCACCATGAGGTAATGTATTTCTCTCTTTTAATTTGAGAAATGTTATTATTAAAAAAATGACAATGATAATTATTAATTAATTGTCAGGGCTATCCCTGTTTAATTAGTTTGTAGATTATAAAACTAAATCAATGTTGATGCAAAAATAAATGATAAAGAAATTAAATGAAAAATTATCTAACTGTCATCATCTTCATCATTCTTTCTTCATCACTGTCCATTTCTAACATAGCAAAACGATTTGTTGATGTAACTGGAACACTCTGTGATACAGTTTTTAGATTTGACAATAGCTTATCTCCTCCACTTGTTTGAGAAGACTCTTGCTCTTTTTAGTTTGAGGGAGGTATGACATGATTGTTGAAAAACCTTTCATAAAGACTGGATCCTCTAAGTTCTCTTTGAACTAGAAAGCTAAGATCTTGTTTACAAGCAAGAAAGAGTATTAGTCTTCCATCAAAAAAGTAAAGCAGGTGAAAAGAAAAGCAGTGGATTGAGAAGAAGATTGTTAATTTTCATAGCATCATGGTAGATACATTGCCACATTGAAAAAGCATGTAGAGCATCAAGCCAGCGATTATTTCTATCTTCTCGTACCCTTCGAGGTAGCAATGTAAGAGGGTCCTTGTCACGAGAACAGAGAAGGGAAACAAATGACCAGACATTGTACAAAATGAGGTCTGGCATGGCAAACTTAGCGACCAGTAACATGAAGCAAGTACAACAAGTTGCCATTTTCTTTCAAATGTTTCCAACAAGGATGAGTCAAAATGCATAACTGTACAAAGAGCTTGCATGCGTTGGGACAATGTAAGCTCTTGAATTTTATCAATTGGAGGTAATTCAACATTTCTTCAGAAAAGAGACAGACTCCAGACGCAGGTTCGCTTCAAATCTCACTATTTCCTTAACTTCTTTTGCTTCCATATAAGGTAAGAGTATAGTATACATGCATTGACGGATAGGTCTGCTACAGTTCTGAGCAGTAGTCCTTTTTGGATTATCAGTCACTACCTGTAACAAACACTGACCAAGGACTAAAGTCTCCATCAAATTAGGAACGAAGAATCCACATCGATATTGACGGAGAATCCCACTCTGGGATGGTCATTACCATTAGAGGAGACAAGCTGTGTTGATGACATAAAGAGTTCCTCAGTCAAATGATATTTTACGATGTACATCTCCTTAGATTTAGTGTAGTTTTTCATCGATAGAATGTGCAATTTTTCTCCACCCTTAAAGGTAGTTGTTAGATATTCCATGAGCTCTTCATACGAATGAAATCGAGAGATATAACGTACAAACCGATGTATTTCATCTCGTTTTGATTCAGATCTATGAGCAATACTGGCTGTTGACCTCAGAAAATCATCCTTTAGGGCAGGAAACATTCGATTAGAGAGGAAATCATTACCTAGAACAGCAGGAATTAAGAGAGGCATTTCAGAAGTAGCAAAACGAAAACTTTTAACAAAATCACCCAACATGTAATAGTTCAGCTGTGATTGGTCTATTTTCCCAGTGGAGTTATTAATGGGAATATAACCAGCATCAATATTGAACATAAGTAATCAGAATCTAAAGCAACTACTGGACATTGGTAATGATTGGCCATAGCAACTGTATCCCAATCTGCTTCCCCATCAGCAAATACAATGGAATCTGGAGCTCTTCAAGGACTTCACGAAAAACTTGAATAGCTAATAAAGGAGAATACGCGTTCCAGATTGTCCTTGTTTGCTTCCAATTAAGGACTCTCGTATCTATACCGTACCCATTCTTCTCTCCTTCTCAAAATAACTGCTTCTTTTTCCCTTTTAAAGTCAATTCCATCAAAGACAACTACAGGTTCAATATCATTAGTAGTAAGTGAAGTGAAAAACTCTATCCGTCTGTGACGAAATTCCCAATATGACCCCACCATGTATCCAATCAATATGGAACTGAGAGTGCAAGGAGTGGCAAAGACTATAACCATCAATCACTAAGTGACCTTGAGTTGATACTGGCGCCACTTGTCTGCAAAATACCACTCCATAAAACTTGTCAATCCAGGGATACCCATTTTCAATATCTAAATCTCCGCCCACTTTTGAGTTATGGCTTCTTTGCAAATGGAGTATTTGCTTTTCTCGCTGGTATTAGAGATATGATTACTAGGATGTTTGTATGCATCACAGATAGTGTTTCAGTAAGATATGAATTTATAAATAGCATATCTTATGAAATGTTTCTCTCTCTGTTTTTCAGGAATAGTAAAATTAGAAACAAGGTAGCACTCTCCTTTATTCTCAACGGACTTATACTTGCAGTAAGTAGTAGTAATATTCTATAACACTGTGTATACAATCAACTATTCTATACAGTTAAGTGTGGTGATTTTTGAACGCGGTGTGCTCCCATTAATTCTATTTCTGACCAGTTGGCTAGCACGTAATTCTGTTGTCAATAGAACATTACAAGTACGTCTCATTTTTAGATCTATTTAGCAGAGATTTATCACCTGATCAATTGTATGGTTAGAGTCCTTAATATCATATACATTCACTGGATTATGGATGCTACCTATGTTTTTGTTATCTGTACTCCTATTAATAGTTTGTGGTTTAGGGTAAGTGAGGAAGTGTGTCTTTCCTTTAACATTAGTTGTGATCACTAGGAAATAGCAATGAGGGCAAATAGTCATATCAAAACACATCGCCATGGCAACTCAAGGAAATCTACAAGGTTTGGAATTTTATTTTAATTTTAAGTCTTAAGTTTGCAGCACAGAATGAATAATGCATTCTTCAAGGACTAGCATTGTTTGATAATACAGTAATCTTTAGCAGTTATTCTTTCAATTTGTTTAAAAACAACATAGTAAAATGTGGACAGTCAATGTTCTATTGTTAGTGTACGTGTGATAAAGCCAGATTCCTATATTAATACTAGAGGTCATTACCTAGTATTTATATGTATATTATCTGTGATGCTCATTTGTCATTGAGGGAGTATATAGACATTAAATTTATTATATATCATTTGAAGTGTCATCTACACTTTTCAATTGATGTAGAGGGGAATTAAAGAAATTGATTACAGATCTCTTGTATGGGATAGCAGTGGAGGTAGTGTTTGCAATACAAGTGAGTGACCTATAATATGTCCATCTAGTTGTATACTTATATAATAGGCTTTCTGATAAGTCTGTTGCCCATTGGAGGATGGGTGCTGGCACTTATACAAATGGCATTGTTATATTCTCTGTACAGCTTTGAATATAAGTGGTTTTATGAAGGTAATCTTAAAATATCCTAATGATAATAAATTTCATAAGATTGGATGTTTTTTTGCAATAAAGAAGTAGGATTTTTGAGACCTAAAAGAGTTAGTATAAGTTATGGTTGGCAACACAAACCTTTTCAATCAGTCATGTCATTGTCAGTGCTCAAATGAGTTCATTGCTTATAGTATTATATTATTGGTACTTGTTAAGTCATTTATCATCTTTAAATTAACATTTAATATACAACAATAAAATGATGATCATATTGACATACATGTAATATATATAATCTATGACAACTTACACAACACACATGCCAAGTAGAAAAAGTATGACTATGATGTTTAATTTGTTAGGAATACAGTACAGAAAAGGTTGTCACTTAGTGAGACACAGTGGCCATATTTTTTGGTTTTTGGACTTATCTTGTCTTTTTTGACCTCTACACCTCTGCTCTCTCCTTTTGCGAGTGGAGGAAGTGGTATACGTCATACTGTAGGCAATATGTCCTCAGGTAAAAACTACATGTGTGTGTTCTTATTGTTTATCCATCCTTCAGTCATCAGCATTAAATATTGTACATGAATAATTGAATTAATTCTCTTTTAACTATGATTCTTTATATAGTGCCTGTGTTTTTGCACTTGCATTTCCATTAATGATATTAGCATCATTCAGAATACCACCTTTTCAAGCTAGGTAAGTGTGTATGTATCGATAAAATGATCAAACTCTTTTCTCTCAAGTTCTATCAAATTCCTGTCTTTAAAAGTGGCCAGACTAACATGTAACAAACTGTTCAACTTGCTTCTTTCTCCCTCCATCTTAAAATTTAATGTATTTAAATATTTAGTATTTATTATTTTCAGTGTTCTCAGAAAACATTAAAATTATATTCATTACAGTCTATGAATGCTCTTGTTTCATGTGACTACAGTATTGTGCCCATACATGGAGGAGCCAAATGGTGACAAGGTAATATTAGCATATGCTACTATATAAGACACTACAAAAAGAGGAGTGCTATCTTGAAAGAAGGCGTGTCTGCTGCTTGCTTGCAAAAATAATTCGCCTCAAGATGCAGGCTCTTTTCAATCCGTGTCTGTTACTGATATGTCTTGTCAGTATGACCTTACTTCTGCCTGCAGGTAACGTAGCAAAGAAAACTTCATGTGTCAGGCACTGAATTTATTTATTCATATATATAGTATATGTTATATATATATATATATATATATAATATATTATATATAATATCATAAACATTTGATATAAGAGCTACTAAGAGCCAGAATTAAGAGAGATATATCATATATATGGCTCTATATTGATTTATAAAGTATGATGTAACTATATATAAATGATGCCACGTACCTTGCCATTCTTACGTATCATTTCTTTCTCACAGAGTCATGTGTATCCTGCCTCCTGGGAATTTGCAAATAGTAAGGACCCTAAGTTAACAATACTAATAATACACAGCATTTTATACCAAATGAATAATACCCATTTTGTTCTATTTTAATAGCGAGCAGTTCTGAGTGTCAGTTATGTTCACCTGGTAATGTGTTAATGATAATTACTGTATACCATGTCAACCTGGTATCATAATCCCAACAGCAATCAAACTACTTGTATCAAATGTGAGAAAGGAACATTTGGAAAGTAAGATTGTAATTTATTGTTATTTATTTGTTGTTGAGGTTATCATAATTATAATTTGGGTTAATCTTGTCATTTTTAGAGGTGGAAAGCTCAATTCAAGACTGTCCTGTTGGTACATTTGCCAATGAAACTGGGACTGTCTTCTTGCCTTCCTTGTTCCCTTGGTTAGTAAGATCACCACTATCAGTATTATTACATTTTGTGTAGGGACATTTGCCAATGAGACTGGACTGTCTTCTTGCCACCCTTGTTCTCTAGGTTAGTTAATATCATCAATACAGCTTGTTACATTTGTTGTAGGGACATTTGCCAATGAGACTGGACTGTCTTCTTGCCACCCTTGTTCTCTAGGTTAGTTAGTATTCACAATTCAGCTTGTTACATTTGTTCGTAGGGACATTTGCCAATGAACCTGGACTGTCTTCTTGCCACCCTGTTCTCTAGGTTAGTTAGTATCATCAATACAGCTTGTTACAATTTGTTGTAGGGGACATTTGCAATGAATCTGGGAGCTGTCTGCTGGCCACCCTTGTTTTATAGGTTAGTTAATAAGCCAGCGATACAACTTCTTACATTTTGTAGGGACCTTGTGCCCACGAACCTGGACTGTCCTTCTTTCAACCCTTGTTGTCTCTAGGTTCTTAATATCATCAATACGCTTTTACCTTTGTTGTAGGGACATTTGCCCAAGAGACGGACTGTCTTCTTTGCTCTTTAGTTTAATATCACATAAATCTAA
>NW_024534934.1:0-16074 GCF_016097555.1 Gigantopelta aegis
ATGGCAGGTCAATCATATTGATACAACAAAAGAATTATACAAAAAAAGAAAACATTAATTAATTAATTAATTAATTAATTAATTAATTAGTTAATTTATGTTCATTCCTTTGTGTGTCTTTAAAAATTCTTCATAATATGGAGGAAATAAAGAGTATCTAACTATCATTGATTTGAATCACATTGATGCAGATCAATCAATTCATATTGTAATTTTAAAAAATATTTTTTTTGTAAATATAGCAGAAACAGAAAATATCAATATTCTAATTAGCATTCATTTCATTTCAACTTATTGTCGTGCTTATATCCAATTAAGGTTGAAACACGTTCTCCTAGGCACACACCTCAGCTATCTTGGCTGTCTGTCCAGGACAGTGGGCTGGTTATTAGTTGGTTAGTTGTTAGTAAGAGGGAAGAGGGTGTTGTGACCTTACATCTTCCCATTGAGCCCTTAAGAACTCGCTCTGGTTTGGAGCTGGTATCGGGCTACGAACCCTATACTTACCAGCCTGTAGTCCGATGGCTTAACGACTGCGCCTTCGAGGCAGGTTTAGCTAGCACAGGCTAGTTCTAATGACTAAAATTAGACAATAGACTTTTATTATCTGAGAGCTAGAAGACCATCATTACTGATACAGATACAGTGTTTGACAAATTATTGAAAACAGTCACTAGCCCCCACAGAAGCTTTGCATAGTGCCGACTAGCACAGACCAAAAAATCATTAACCGGGACCAGAGGCTAGTGGATTTGTCGAATCCCGGAGTCAGGCTGGATAAAACATTTTCAAACTTATACACTGTTTTAATGTAACTGATGAATGTTTAGAATGATGTTGATTATGAATTCATTGATGCATTTACCTTAGTTTGTCACCCAATAGCCGATGTATTTTTCGTGCTGGGATGTCGTTAAACATTAATTCATTCATTTGTTTTATAAATATGATAGAAACACATGAAAACAACCCCACGACAATAAGCTAAGTAAAGACCCAGTTTGATTTCCCTCGTTTTACACAAATATAGCATCGGATAATAGACACCACTGATTAAAGAATGCTTTTGTATAATAAATATCGTTGTACTTTTTTGTATGTTTTGTTGATTTATTATTTTGTCTTGCATTGGCGAAGTTACGCGGCGAGACACGGGTATTAGTGTTCTGACGGCGGTGGAATCAACGTTTGCGTGCAGCTCCATCATTAAATTTTCAGCTTTAGCTCCAAGACTGTAAATCATAGGTCAATGGGTTGTAGTTGCATCTATGAATATTTATCCCAGTGTATGATAAAAGAAACTTGTGTTGTAGTTGCATCTATGAATATTTATCCAAATGCATGATAAATGATAAAAGGAACTTGGGTTGTAATTGCATGTATAACTATCTCAATGTATGGTAAAGAAACTTGGGTTGTTGTATCTATGCATGATAAAAGAAACTATCAACTTAAATTACAAAACTAACAAGCATTTTCGGGCCCCAGACATTTTCATATCTACTACATTCAAAGGCCACGACTCCGTCAAAAGTGGGTAAATCGCCCTGAGGGTCAAACTAGACGTGTAACACGATACACAAAATATCTCAATATGTGGAGGGACTGTAAACAAAGGGTCCGGAAAGCAATGATGGAACTTATAGTCCCTTCCATTGTGTATTCTTTATAACAGGGGACGGGACTTTGCCCAGTGGTAAAGCGCTCGCCTTGTGCCCGATCGGTTTAGGATCGATCCCCGTCGGTGGACCCATTGGGCTGTTTCTCATTCCAGCAAGTGTACCGTGGTATGTGCTATCCTATCTGTCGGGTGGTGCATATAAAAGATCCCTTGCTACTAATAGAAAATATAGTTAGGTTTTCTCTCTTAGACTGTATGTCAAAATTAACAAGTTGTTGACATTCAGTAGCCGATGTTTAATAAATCAATGTGCTTTAGTGGTGTTGTTAAACAAAACAAACTTAATATCAGTCCAAGTCTAAATAGGTCTTGCCCAGGTCTTGCCCATACTCGTAAACAGCCTGGTTTTCTGTGTTATTTATGGTATGAACAGGAAGGAAATGTTTTATATAACCATGCACTCAACACAGTTTATTTACGGTTATATAATGTCGAACATAAGGACCACACAGATATTGAGAGAAGAAACCCGCTGTCGCCACTTCATGAGCTACTCTTTTTCGATCAGCAGCGTGGAATTTTTTATATGCACCATCACACAGACAGGATAGTACATACCACGACCTTTGTTACACCAGTTGTAGAGCACTGGCTGGAACGAGAAATAGCCCAATGGGTTCACCGATGGGAATCGATCCTAGATCGATCGCACATCAAGCGAACGCTTTTCAACTGGACTAAGTCCCGCCCCGTCTTTCCCAATGAGTGCATACTCGGTAAAGAGCCTGGCTTTCTGTTTTGTTTATGTTATGTACACATTCTTAAAACATGTTTCATAGTTAGATTTATAGCTGTCTTGTGACAGAGATAACAGATACTCGGTTTGCTGGAAACACCTCGACTTACTTGATAAGAATTACCTGCACGCCAAGTTTCTTCCTGGTAGCTAAAGGTTACACATTACTCGTAATGCACTGGGACATTATGGACATTTTAAGGTTGTGTTCGATTGTGCTGTGGAGTTTGTCTGGAGCTCATTCATCTTTAAGTAGGTTTACTTATATACTAAAACAAATAAGACTACATCCGTCTCTATACAGAAAACCCAAACACGCTCGTACACACGCTATACCCTCCCCTAACTTACTCCTCCCCCCCCCCCCTCTCTCTCTGTATCACCCTCTCGATCTCTGTCTCTCTCTCTGTCTCTCTCTCTCTCTCTCTCTCTTTCTCTCTCTCTCTCTCTCTCTCTCTCTCTCTCTCTCTCTCTCTCTCTCTCTCTCTCTCTCTTTCTGGACCCGCCTACATATTAAGAGATTTCTTAATGGTCCATGCTTACGAAAACTAAACATTATTTCCATGGAAATAAAACAAAAATAAATTAACATGAAGTTTTATTATTGAATAATGTTAAAACTCTGAATTTGTATTTATTATTATTAATTTTTAAACCCACATCAACTTACATAACAAGTTGTTTTATAATTTCCAAATAATTTTATATTTAAATAAAGTTTAGAAAGATATTATCATTGTTTTTTATAGGGTAAATTTCTATTCTTGATACAGGCAACCCATAAAACTGTCAAGAAAATAAAACCGCACATATATCATTTAGCTCAGTCGGTTGAGTGCTCACTTGAGGTGCTTGCGTCGTAGGATCGAACCACCTCGGTGGATCCATTCAACTGATTGCGTTTTTTTTTATCGTTCCAGCCAGTGCACCACAACTGGACAACGGTCATGTTATGTGCTTTCCTATCTGTGGAAAAGTGCATATAAAAGAGCCCTTGCTGCATTAGGAAAAATGTAACGGGTTTTCTCTGATGACTACGAGTCAAAATTACCATTGACATCCAATAGCCGATGGTTATTTATTCAGTGTGCTCTAGTGGTGTCGTTAAACAAACAAACAAACAAACAAACAAAATTAAGGACGATCAATACATGTTCCAGAGGGTCTAGCCAATGATATAGAAAATGCCATACATATGTCCGTTAGACACCATTATTGTACATACTATCCTGTCTGTGGGATGGTCATATAAAAGATCCCTTGCTGCTAATCGAAAATAGTAGCCCTTGAAGTGGCGACAGCGGGTTTCCTTTTCCTCCGAGTTGTTTCAAAACGTATTAATGAGTGAACGTGAATTGGATACGTTTTTCGACATCGCCATAAATGGTATCTAACGGATAACGGTGTGGTATTCTGTTTATTATACATGAACATCCAGCTTCCATTAACTATTGACATATCTGTGTCTATAGAAGTAATGTCATTCAACGACTGATTTGTAAGAGTTTAATGAAAGCACAAGTCATCTAATGTGTGTAACAGACAACAGAATTGAAGTTATTTTACCCATATAATACGTTTCCTAAATAAAACAGACATACACACCATAAAACATATGTGTGACAGAGAATACATCTGTATTAATACAAAATGTATCTGCCATTTAATAAATATGTAATATATAAATAAGTTTTGTATGTTGATACTACTGTGTACAAAACTTGTTTTTAGATCAGTCCATTTTAGGACTAATAATAAAAAAAGACTCCTTTGAGTAAACACGAGATAAAATACCTGTTGTTCTGTTTTATTTATGAGCAGATACTTGTTACAGTTTTCAGCTAGATTTATAGGCATCGTGTGACTGAGATAACAGATATTTGAATTGGTGGCAACACTTTGAATTATAGCATACAAATTGCTGGCACGACATATTTGATAGATGACCGTGTTAACATTAACTGGTTGCGACATTATGAATACAATTTGGATATGTTCTGTTCTGTTGTGGTTGCCAGCAGCTTACACAAATTTATGTAAGTTTCCTTTTATATATATATATAATATATATATATATATATATATATATATATATATATATATATATAATATTTTACTCACATAATATTACCTTTGTGATCATAACGCGTGCCGCAGCATCGCCCGCAGAAACTCACAAGTACTCTCTCTCGCGCTCCTCCCGCACACCCTCTCTCTCTTCTCTCTCTCTCCCTCTCTCCTCCTCTCTCCCCACTCTTTCTCGTGATCCCTCTCTCTCATCCGTCCTCTCCAGCCCTCCTTTCTCCTCTCTCCCTCCTCTCTTCGCTCTCTGCATTCCTCTCCTCCCTCTCTCTCTCTCTCCATCTCTCTCTCTCTCTCTCTCTCGTCCCTCACCTCTCCCTCTCTCTCCTCTCCCCTTATATACCCATATATATATATCTATATATATAATTTACATGTATACAGATAAATGTTCGTCAAAAAACCAGGTAATCTGTAGAATGCCTTAAAATTTCAGGCAATCTGTAAAGTAACTGATTCACTCAGGCAATCTGTATATTGCCTAAATATTTCAGGCAATATACACATTGCCTGACTTTTCAAGGTAATTTCTAGACACATTGCCTGAAATGAAAGATCCATCATTCATTGACAGCAATTGTTATAAAGGTAAACACAACTAGTAACAAAATGCAATATTATTTAATTCACATAATTGATAATTAATCACAAGATGCACATCATTAAAACTATTCGAATATTTTTGCTACAGATTTGAAATAAATGCATTAAAACATACATCATTAAAACAATTAGAATATATTTGCTACGGATTTGAGATAAATACATTAAAACATACATAGATGCATATCGTTAAAACAATTTGAATATTTTTGCTACGGATTTGAGATAAATGCATTAAAATATACATCACATACATCATGAGGAGATCGGGCCACAGAACCTTGAGTTCTGTGATGACAGATGCTGTAAACTCGCTGCTATTATCACTCTGTAGAATCTGAGGGGCACCGAGGAGGAGAAATATGTTTACATTTAGATGCTAGTGGGCGCAGGACACAGTATTTTGTCAAATGGTCTTAATAGACCATGATCCACTTGTGTGGTGCCTTTGTCATGGATTGCATATCAATTAGATCGACTTGCCCTTGTGATCTCACGGTAATCCCTTTTGTAGTAGCACGTTTTCGTTTCTTTTGGTACTCAATGCAAAGAGACTTTCCCTCGTAATGTTTGCATATCTAGACAAAAACTTAACCATTTTGTCGCGACCACCATGTCCAGTTGAAATGTGAGCATGCTTAATGATGTCATACATTTCATCAATGTTCACAAAGTATATTGGTTCCTCTGCCAAGCTTGCGAATTAACTTCTCCACATCACCACATTGGAGTATTTCGTACCGTCCTAGAATGTAGTATTGTCTAGCAGTTTTCCTTCAACTCATCCATCGTTTGGAAATATTCCTCTTTCAGCATAAGTCTTGACTTTGTATCACTGGCCTTCTTTGCTAGAAGTAACTCCTTAAAACAAACATCCATTAACTCTGCCATTGCAATTAACTCAAAAGAGCATGAACTAACATCTAGCTTCATCAGGCAAGAGACTCGGAATGTGCCTGCCTATCCATACTGTATTTATGGAGAAACACCTTTACCCTGGCTTCTAATCCGTTGCAAAAACATTCATATACCATATTAAGACATGCTAACATCAAAAGTTATCATGATTGCATGTTCAACGGGCTTCTAATCCATTGAAAAAACTATATATTTTAAGGTAATTAACCGTTATGATTATTCTTTCAAAGTATAGAATTAACAGATTAAGACAATGTGAGATTAAAGGCAATATTTTGAATCTTAATTACTTTGATGTCAAGCTTTTCGTCAGTGTCTTGTTTTTGGAGAATGTCTTTGTGGAGATTTTTCTTTGAAATAAATTACATAATTTTAAGTAATATTGCATTTTGTCACTAGGTGTGTTTACCTTTATAACAATTGCTGTCAATGAATGATGGATCTTTCATTTCAGGCAATGTGTCTAGAAATTACCTTGAAAAGTCAGGCAATGTGTATATATTGCCTGAAATATTTAGGCAATATACAGATTGCCCGAGTGAATAATTTACTTTACAGATTGCCTGGTTTTACACATTGACTGTAACATATATATATATATATATATATATTTCTCTTTCTCGTTTTATGTTTTATATTTATATATTTATATTTTTGAGACGCTTGTTGATACTTTTTTTTTGCATTCCATTTTAGAAGTAGTTTTCATAGTAACTATTTCAAATTTGCTTTTATTTACTTTATGTATCAGATAACTGTTTAAAAGAGCTTTTGTATTTTGTTTTTAATTGTTTATGTTATGCTTGCCTCTTTATAATATAGAGGGGCGGGACGTAGCCCAGTGGTTAAGCGTTCGCATGATGCGCGGTCGGTTTGGGATCGATTCCCGTCAGTGTGCCCATTTGGCTATTTCTCGCTCCACGACTGGTATATCAAAGGCCGTGGTATGTATGTGTTATCCTGTCTGTGGGATGGTGCATATAAAATATCCCTTGCTGCTAATTGAAAAGAGTAGCCCATGAAGTGGTGACAGCGGGTTTCCTCTCTATATATCTGTGTGGTCCTTAACCACATATACGTAATTAAAATGTGTCGAGTGCGTTGTTAAATAAAACATTTCCTTCTTTCTTTCTAATATAGAAATACAGTGATTGAAATAAAACTGTATACCAATAGATATTTATTTAGCTGTATTATATTGTTACCTGTGCTAAGCATATTCCATTTACGACATTGTCATCGATTTTATGGGTTACACCGATCAATAATAATCGTCACGGATATACAAAACTATATATGTAAGAGATGAACCCAAATAAAGTATATTTCAGTAAGATACATAAATATTCACATTATGTCCCAAAATAGGAAGAATGGTATATGCACAACGAACATGCCACACTTGTACATCGAGTAAAAAAAAAAATGTTTGTTTTGTTTAACCACATCACTAGAGCACATTGATTCACTAATCAACATTTGATGTCAAACATTTGGAAATTCTGACATACAATTCCAGAAAGGAAACCCGCTACAGTTTTCTATTAGTAGCAAGGGATTTTTTATATGCACAATTCCATAAACAGAATAACACATACCGCGGCCTTTGTTATACCATTTGTGGTGTACTGGTTGGGTCGAGAAATACCCCAATGGGCCCACCAACGAGGATCGATCTAGGACCGACCGCGCATCAAGCGAGCGCTTTACCACTGGGCTACGTCCCGCCCCTCGAGTGAGACAAGAAAACACGTAAATATGAACCAAAGTGAAATATCGGACACCATCGATTCACCTACAAATCTCAACACGAAAAAGGAAATTTGGTGGTTGTTGTTATTTTATTTGTTTTGTTATTCGTATTTTGAGGACACCAAATGTCAAGGACAGTTAGAATTGTTGAAGAATCCTGAAGAAGTCGGAAAAGAATGAAATAAATATCTCTAATAGTACTAGCAATATGAAAACCTTAGTATATACACATATTTAACAAATAGTAAAGGGACATTCCTGAATTTGCTGCATTGCAAGATGTTTCCGACTAATACAATATTTCTACGATTAAACTTACATATTAAATATATTTTCTTGTTTAGAATATCAGTGTCTGTATGTTCAATGTGTTTTTTGTCATCTTAATATTTGTAAGAAGCCCAAACTGGATTTTGTCTTCACGAAAAAAAATTAAAATGGGGGGCAATAAAATCAAATTTAACCCAATACAAATATTAGAACGATCAGAAACACGTTTAATTTACAGCCACTAATATTTTATGCAGAAAAATATATTTGATATTTAATTGCAACCGTTAAAAAGTCTCTGTTAGTTGATAACATCTTAAACATTGCAGCAAACTCAGGAATGTCCCTTTAATCGTTATTTATCTGAACACGTTGTAACTCAGCTCCTTGGAGAAACCTCACCTTGGATTCTCTAAAAGATGAGTATTATATAACAAGCAACATGTCTTGGTGGAGCGCGTCAAACTCTGGGTGTGACGACGTCACTGGGGTCCTCCTTCCATATGGTAACATCTCGCAGAAGTTTCTGGATATACTTGGCGTTGACATGCCGTACTGGATTGGTGCTTTGGAGGTCTTCACACCGTGGAAGTGGACAGGTAAAACATACATTAAAGTACACTATTAACAGTTTGGTCTTCGCGGGGTTTAGTTTTCTTCAATAAAGACACATGGTCAATGTGAGTTAAATACTGTATGTAATGTGTTGGGAAGAACATCCGGTCTTGTTAGATGGTGGCTCGTTCTTTTAGCTGATTAGACCGATCCTCGTGCTTATAAGTCTTTAAAGTACACACTCACGACTTTAATAGTCTCCAGATGATAAGTGCGAGATCTTTGTAAATTAAAATTATTTATTTTAAATCGTTCAATACATTGAGCCAGATACAGGCGTTAGATACGCAGCTGTCCTCATTGTAAGATAATTAAGATAAAAGTAATCAATCAACAACTAATTTAAAATTAATGGAAATCCTATTCAAACTAGAATATTTGGTATTATGCTCCAAAATAACATAATCTGAATCCTAAATGTTGTATTGTAGATGCATCATGAACTGTTTAGATCTTCACTAGTTCTGTTCATCTTTCACAAACTCTTAATATTATGATCGTTTTAAAAGTGATTCATGAGACCATATTATAGCGATTTTGTTTTATACGTTCCTGAACTCTGCTATATACAGATATGCTTCGAATAAATTATGTTCGATATTAGAAAACAAGTTCGTTCATTATCAGGTATATAGGACAGAGCTATGCCATGAAAGAAAGCTATGTTAGAAATGTCTATCCTACATGGGATATTACGCATTTGCATTTAACATGACGTTGTTGGTAATATATGGCGTCATATTAATGTGAGGTGGTGACGTGAGGTCATTAGACACAGTTTTAAATTATTATTTTATTATTAAAACCTTCATTATAAAAACTATCTTTTTAATTTTTAGTGTTAAAGTTTAGAATTTTATTTAACACATGAAACAAACAAGGCAAATATGATATTGCAGTTTATTTATGATAAAATTGTCACATAAAAAATTTACTTGTTCAGTCATTTCTGTCTGTTCGTATAAAATAATGGTTTGTTTACGGAATGAATGAGAGAAAAAAAGACTCTATCATATGCGGTCATGTGAGATAGAAACAAATGGGACTCGGCAACCCTTGCCCCTCGAATGTACTTTTTCTATCCCACATGACCGCATATGATGGAGTCTTGTAGTCATATGTATGAAATGTGTAAGGGAAGATATTAATTTGTTTGTACCACACACATAAAATTAATTCTCAGTTAAGGCAGTGACATAGTCTGTATTTTAGAGAATAATTCTTCATTGATGGTGCTAAATGGATCATTGGATGTTGGGAGTTACACTATGACGATGCTTGACGCAAACGAACCGTACCTGTGTTACGAATTGTGTGCAGAGGGCCCAGTTGGTTTACAGGTGACTCATTTATTCTAGGGGCGGGACGTAGCCCAGTGGTAAAGCGCTCGCTTGATGTGCGGTTGGTTTGGGATCGATCCCCGTCGGTGGGCACATTGGGTTATTTCTCGTTCCAGTCAATGCATCATGACTGGTATATTAAATGCCGTGGTATGTCTTATCCTGTCTGTGGGATGTTGCATGTAAAAGATCGCTTGCTACTATTGGAAAACTGTTGCGGGTTTCTTCTCTAGAACTATATCAAAATTACCAAATGTTTGACATCCAATAGACGATGATCGATAAATCGATGTGCTCTAATAGTGTCGTTAATCCTTTACATGTACGTTAAGTCCATTCAGCTGATGGAATTATAACATTTTATGAGGTTATATCCTTACCATAAATCAAGAGAACAGCATTAGTTTCACATTTTGGAAGAAACACCCAGAGAGACATATCCGCCATATCAACCTATATATAATTACTTGCAATGTTTTGCAACAGAGCAGACTTTTGAAACAGATAATAATAACTGTCTAAAATGTGTTCTGTTAACCCCGTTACTTCACTCGGGGTATGGTGTTTGAACATAAGTTCAAAAAAGTATCACAATATATCAAGATATCAATGTTTATATATGTTTGTTTTGTTCTGTTTTATTTTTATTTATTTTTTTGGTTATTTTAGAGTTTTTGTCTTGCTGGGGTTTTTTTTACAACGTCAACCATTTATTTTTTAAGGGACATCACTGTTATTGCTTGAAGGAAACCGTTATTCAAATGGCTCATACTGACACAATTAGATGCCCTGGGTCATTTGACCAGTTCTGCGGAAGTGAGACAACCATATCAGTTTATGATATTGGTATGTTTATTTTGTTGTTGTTTTTTGTTTTGTTTTTATTTTGTTCTTGTTTGTTTTGTGTGGGTTTGTTTGGACGGAGTGTGTTGTTTGTTGTTTAGTTTTTTGGGTTTTTATTGTTGTTGTTGTTGTGTTGTTTTGTTTCTTGGGGTGTGTGTGGTTGTTGTTTTATTAATTTTGTTTTGTTTTTGTTGGATTTATTTTAAAACGTATGTTTGTTGTTTTGTTTGGGTTTTTTATAGGTGTGTTTGTTGTTGTTGTTTGTTTGTTTGGGGTTTTTTTTAAATGTATGTTTGTTATTGTTTTGGTTTTTATTGTTGTTTTTAGGGATGTTTGTTGTTGTTTTGTTTGTCTGTTTTGGGTTTTTTTTGTGGTTAAAGTTCTTGTATGTTTTAATTTCTACTAGTTGTATTTGCAGAATTTTATTTACTTTAAGCATGGTTAAGGAAGATTAGTTTTTGGTTAAGGTTTGGTTACGTTTTTTCTTATTGTCTTAAATACATGAATTATCTAATTGACGGCTTTCATATTTGACGTGGCTGTTCACCTAGTGATAGACTTTCCACTGCATATCCCATACCCATGAATATAACCCGAAGGCAAGGTCGAGATCATTTATAATTTGAATAAATTTCAATTAAAGACATATGATTGCATTTTACTCTAGAATCCATTAGTGCATTTATTGGTGTGAATATACATTAAATTAAAGTGCAAACGCTTAGCCCTAGCCTATGCTTATAACTTCATGATTCATTGTAGACAGTTAGTATAGTTTGGTTAAAAGTTTCTCTAATTTTCGTTAAACATTTGCATTTGTTAAGGGATGGGTTTAATGTATAGAATGGATGTGCATTAGGATAATAACGTAGTGTTGTCACAAACCAAGGTCAGGGTAATTTAGAACTTTGTTATAATCGACTTTGTCTCTCGAATCGTTTTTAAAGAATATTAAACGAGCTTCTATTTCGTATCATGTTTATGTCTCAAGTGAAAACAAATTCACTTGTCACAAGCTTTAGCGAGTGACAATGAATATTATTTTTACGAGGGACATAAACATGATACGAAATGGTAGCGAGTTTAATATCCTATTTATTACTCATAATCGATTTTAATTTGTGTTACTCAACTCGTTCCGTTGACGTTCTAGTAAGGTTGTAGCGCGCCAATCGATGACGTCATCGTGTGACGCCGAAGTGTTACGTTCTAGTGGGAGGCATCACTTCGATATGTACCAAGATATGTTTAACTGTTATGGGTAATAATAATGGATATCATGACCGTAACCTGAAGTAAAGTTCTTTTTGGAACTTGGTCAAGGTTTCTGAAATAGCGTAAGACTATTTTCATGGGAATGGCTTGTAAATTGTCTGTTTGTTCCCCGGGTAAGTCTTTCAGTTGTACAGAATCAGTACCGTAACACTGATGTCAATGCAAACTCAATGTCTTTTTTTTTTAAAACTCATGGTTCTTTTCATGGATGGATTTCGTATTTGGTACGGGTGTTCAGCAAATGAGATTTTAATCTAACCCTAAAGTAAGGTCAAATTCAGTTTCAACTTTGTTAAACAAGTTTAATTGCTTATTTATCTTGAATCCTCTCTTGGATTGCTAAGGATTGCTAACGCCTTGAGTCGAAATGACATTTGCAAGGTTAATTAGACAATAACACCCACACATTAGTGCATATTCGCTCGCTAATTTGGTTTTCGAAATATTCGAATAATATTTTCAAGTATTCAAGTATTCTTTTTAGGTTATATGGGGAATATGATTTTTCAGGAGAAAGATAATGCGGTTTCTTTTAATTCTAATATTGTTCCTGTATGTTACTTGCTACGTGCATTCATTCGGGAACATAAAACATGTCTCGAATATCATATTTGAATAGTGAGTAATGAAGACCGGTGCGGGTGGTTGAAATTCACAAAACGTATTTTTGATAACACGGGGATGGTGTTCATCTATATTAATCAATATGCTGTGTGGTTTTGCGAACCCATAAATCATGATAGTGCACTATTTCCGGTGGAAAACGGGGAATCCCCTTATCATTGATCAAATACCGCTATCGGTTTGCTCTACAGGATTCGGAACTTGTAGTGTCTGACCTGACAGATGACGTCGTATTTCATCTATGACGTCATAGTGCAACATACTTGTGCTTAAACGGTGTTCTCATTTTGCGATTAATCTCACCGACTTGACGCATGCGATCGAATCGTACTGTGAGAATAACTAAATCGAGTCAAAATATATATCTCAGGTCACTACTACATACTTATTTTCATTTGTTTTCTGTGGTAACTTGCATGTTGAGGGGTATTAAAACTTTATTACAGAATTATTTGCATAAAAAACGTTAGTTTGATGAGTCAGTTGAACTATATATTTTTAAATTCTATTTTTACCCATCTATTTAATAATACTTTTGCTTTTATTTTACAGATAAACCAAACGATGTCTCATTTATACCTTATAGCTACGCAGAGTGTGCTTATGTAGATTACAACAGACACACAAACCGAAACAGCACTTTAAAACTGAATTTAGCTAAATTTTGTGCAAAGACGTATTATTTTGCATGTCGAGGTATGTAACATCTTATATACACTTAGTTTATTATTATTATTATTATTATTATTATTATTATTATTGGTATTATTATTATTATTACATATATATATATATATATATATATATATATATATATATATATATATATATATATCTTATTATTATTATGTGCGTTTTATATATATATATATATATATATATATATATAGAGAGAGAGAGAGAGAGAGAGAGAGAGAGAGAGAGAGAGAGAGAGAGAGAGAGAGAGAGAGAGAGAGAGAGAGGGTATTACCTGAGTGGTTTTCGATATCGTGGATATTACATATTAGGAATAAAAATTGTATTATGCGAACCTCTGGCATTTTTATTCCTAATGTATGATACTGACGATACCGAAACACACGAGAGTAATAATATCTGTATCAAGCTTAATACATCGTGATTTTGTAAACTGTACACGCAACTTTAATTCCAGTCAGCCATTACCCGATATGCAAATGGCGTAAGAATATGTGACTCGGTGTCTTTTTGAATGGAAATGACGTCAAACTCGAATGACGTCATTTTGGATATTCTTACATACAAATAAACTGCATGTAGTGCTTATAATGTTTTTGGTTTCTGAACACTTTACAGCTTTCAGTGTAAAGTTGCTATTGAAATGTTTGTGATTGATGACTGAATGCATATATCAGTTATGAAGTATCACGGTAGTACGTTTGTTTAAATACCAATATATATATATATCTATCTATATATATATATATATATATATATATATATATATATATATATATATATATATATATATATATATATACATTAGTCCAGGGTCAGGTGTCAACATGTAATTTTCCTTGGGAATTTAATAAAGAAAGCAGGAAACATACACCATTTTGAAGCTTAGTCCTTGGAGATTTAAAAAATGTTTTGTGCCATTTATTCCTAAGAGGTTCAAGGTCACATGTCAAGTTCAAAGGTCAAGAATGGTTAAATTCAGCTTTAGAGGTTTGATAACAGAATCAATCGAAGAAAAACGTGTACATATTGAGTCAAATTAATAATACATAATGTTTTTATGTATACTCTATATCATATTTACCTATATAAAGTTTTCCCCGACGACTTCAAGGTCACATGTCTGGGTCAGAGGTCAAGAAATGATAAATATAGCTTCAGGGTTTGATAACGGAATCAATCCAAGAAAAACGTGTACATATTCAGTCAAATTAATAATACATAATGTATTTATGTATACTCTATATTATATTTACCTATATAAAGTTTTCCCCGACGACTTCAAGGTCACATGTCTGGGTCAGAGGTCAAGAAATGATAAATATAGCTTCAGGGTTTGATAACGGAATCAATCCAAGAAAAACGTGTACATATTCAGTCAAATTAATAATACATAATGTATTTATGTATACTCTATATTATATTTACCTATATAAAGTTTTCCCCGACGACTTCAAGGTCACATGTCTGGGTCAGAGGTCAAGAAATGATAAATATAGCTTCAGGGTTTGATAACGGAATCAATCCAAGAAAAACGTGTACATATTCAGTCAAATTTATCATACATAAATGTATTTACTTCTATCCTATCATATTTACATATATCCATTTTTCTGACAACTTCAAGGTCACATGTCAGGGTCAAAGGTGTATAATTGTTAAATACAGGTTCATAGGTTTGATAACGGAATCAATCCAAGAAAAACATGTACATATTAACTGAACTTACAGAGCTAGATGTGGCACCAACTGCAAATTTTAAAATAAGTTGGCAAATTTTGTTTTCATTTGGCGAAATAAATTCGTGTAATAATTGATATTATATTATAAGCAAAACTGGGTTTCTACTAAAAAAAATTATTGTTTGGTGAAGTTTTCTGCTCACCCACTGCTAGTCCTGACTTGATTTATTTGAGTATGAGGGGTAGTATTATTTATATTTAAGATGTTGACGGTGATTAAAATTTGTATGTGGTAGATGTCAGATTTGATCTGGTGGGTTACACCCAGATATATAGCACACATATTAGCAACACATTTGCTTTGTGCCATTCAATGTAATTAAACTATACTAATTGCTTACTTACAAATGTAGCTCACCCAGCTGTTCTAGTTCACAGCGACCTTGACCTTAGCATTCACACTTGTACACGGATGAGCACTGGGTTTTAATAACAGGATGTTTGGCCTATATCTCATTAAATTGATATAATTAAATTTGTATTCCATCCATACCCTTTGCGACAATCTGTTTAGTTGAAAGGTGCTTACTATTGATGAATGTCTATACTGATGAACCAAAAACAATTATATTATGGTCCATGTTTCCCCTACCCCTAAGCAGAATCATACAAACAGTTATTGTGGTCAATTCTTAAATGAATATCATCAATATACATGGTAATTGGCTTGTTATGAATAAAATATATTAAACAATTATGATGATAAATGTTGGCAACCTGAACATTTTCACATTAATTTATTTTATATTAAAATAGCATATGCTCGAATTAGGTTAGTGTTTGAATAAAAAAACAAAACATATTAAGATGTAAGACTGAAAGCTTGAGATATGACCGTGAAAATATTTAGGAAAAAATGGCACCAAAGCTTTTCAGAATGCTACTGTAATAAGCTTT
>NW_024534935.1:0-16794 GCF_016097555.1 Gigantopelta aegis
GTGCTTAACAACTTCAGAAGATGTAATATTGAATGAAGGTGTGATTGGCAACTAAGTGGAAATCTTTCATCGGAAAAACAATTATCATATATTACCAAACCAGTTTCTAACAAGTTTGATCTTAACAAGTATATGGAAAGTGTATCACTTTACAGAGATCTTGAAGTAAGATTTTTCAGTTGTATATAGTACCACTACAACCAATAACACATATTCTTCATGAAAAAGATTGTGACATACTTTGGCTTGTGTTTTATTGTAAAAATAATACTGGTTCTTAATTAAGATAGTGGCTAGCAATTAAATAGATTACCAAATATAAAAGCAAAACAGCATTAGCAAACTTGGCTAAATATAATTGTGAAACCAGCTGCAAAAACCACTGATTGCTTTTTATGTCCATCTGTGTTAACTCAATAATAACACTGTCAACAGGATCATAGTATAGGGACTGTTTATGTATGGTATATATATATACATATAATAGGATTGCATTTTTTTTAAAAAAAGGTCCACATACTTCCATCTCCATAGTAATTGCACCATTTACAATATGTGGATGGATATCACATTATTATTTTAGTGAAATAGAGAATACAGAAAAGATAAACATCAAAACAGTTGATACCTTTAAGTGGACATATACTCCACAGATGATAATAGCAAACTAGTAGCAACTGTTATCAGGGGCACCATTAGTCTTGGAACTGACCTACTAACATTACCAAATATAATTGGAATAAGACACAAATTAACTAGAGCAAAACAGTAAAGTATATCTATAAAGGTGTTTTAGTGTACACAAAGAACTGATAGATATGTCATATAGTCAAAAAGGGGGGGGTAAACACTTCGAGCTTACAAAGTCAATCTAACTCAAACTAAATAACACTAACTCACAATACCATCTAATTTAGTGAATATTAGTAATACTACCTAAGACAATATGAGCATGACATTATGTGGTAATGGGAATAGCCCATTCTATTCCCATTACACATAATGTCATGCTCTGCTATAATTGATAATTGTATTTGCCTGGCAGACAATATTCACTAAGTAACGATTGACAGTGCTAGCTAAGTCCCAATCATAGATATTAGAATATCTATGGTGTAACCAACATTGTAAAACACTGTCCTAAAATTATTTGCTTGGTAGAACGCAAACACTAGAAAATGATATGACATATGGTCTGTATGAGACAATGGCAGGCAAAGGGTCCTAGTTAGTATACTGAGTATCACATCATTAGCTAGTGTTTGGATGTAATCATATGAAAAAAAGAGTGGTTAAGAAGTGAGTGATTGAAAAACAATTATTATGACCATCACATATTATAGTCAGTTTCGGACAAAGTTATGATATTACAAGCTATATATCTTGTGTATACTTTTCACTTGATCTTCAACTAAGATTGTTTGTTGTAGTTACCATGTGACCGATACCACATGTATTCATCTGTTAAATGACATTGTGGAAGTAATTTGACTTGTCATTTTAATCTGAAATTAAACTACTGGTACATCACTGAAGATATATGACTACACCATTAAATTCATCACTGTAATATAATGTATGGCATAAAAAAACATTAGCACCTTGACGAAAATATGTAACTGTGAAACCAGCTGCAAAATCACCAATTGATTGTTTACATACGCATCTGCGTTACCTTCAAGAATAACACTATCAACATGGTCATAGTATAGGGACTGTTATCACTGGATAGTATTGCAATATACTAATAATCAATACATATCAAATAGCTTTTGGAAAAGACATACATAATCCGTCATAGCAATTGTATTTTACAAAGTATGCATGACTTCACATTATATTATTGAGATAGAGAGATCAGTAAAGATCAAACATCAAAACAGCTGGGGGAGTAACATTTAATAAGTGACATATACACATGATGATAATAGATAAAAAATAGTGTATACTGTGTGGTTGATGGTCCCATTAAGTCTTCTCTCTGACGAAACACTACAAATATGATAAATAAGGACACGAATAATGGAGACAACAGTAATGTATATAAAGGTGTTTTAGTGTACACAAAAACTTACAGGGTGGCAACACAAATGATGGGTAAGGTAATCATATCATAGGGTTACTTCCGAGCTTTTCGTATCAGAAGAGGGTTCGACTGTCCCCCTTGTTTTCTCTCTTGTCATAGATCTAACAAAAGGTTTTGGAGAGAGGAAGAGGATCATTTTCACAGACTACCTCTTGTGTCATTGGAGACAACCACACAAGGTTTACTGACTTCTTGCAGGAGCAGTTCCTACAGCACCCATTGGCATTGCACTGGCAGTAAGGGCATACTGTAAGTTTATAAGTTTAGTAAACCTAGGTGATAGCTTGTTCTTCTAAGATTTCAAACAAAGTACATGATACCAGGAAGCATGCATACTTTACAGATGGCTATTCATATGATCAATTCTGCTATTGATTTTTGTAATTTATTGAGCAATCGATCCATGGCAAAATTCACAATTGATTTTGTAGTCGTTTACAATTAATCAACAAATAAAAATTTATATATATATATACTGCATAAGATTAGAATCATTATTTTTTGACTTATTTGATGTTCCATAATCACAGACATCAAGTTAACAATGCTGTTTGACACTATTCATCTATATGGTAAACATCGGCTATAATGATCCACCACACATATCCTTATATGCAGCAAATATTTCTGTCGGATTCTACTTCATATATATTACTGTTAGAGCCCATAGTGAATGAAGATCTGGCAAGGAAAGTTGATTTCAGCATGAAGGTCACTAACCAAAGCAGAAGTTGGCTCTCATCCACTCCTGTACTATAATTGGGCTCGAAACAAGTGACTCTTGATGTCTATAGGTGTCAAACATCTCCTAAAATTATTATGTCAAGCCATTTCACCGTTTTGGACATTATATGTAAAATTACTGTCAGCATTTCCACCGTTTTTGGACACCTCCCGACCTGAGAGTAGTTATAAGAATGATTATTGTCAACATGGACACGAGTGAACACTTTAGAAATGACTACTTTCAAGAAATTTGTTTCTTTATCATCAAAGTACAAACTAAGTGTAAGTAATCCAATGAATTATCCATCAAACAATTACAACTTAAGTCTTTATCGATGTCTTTAATATTTAAATGTCATTTCTCCTGAATACATGGTGAATTAGACAATTTCCTAAGTCAATGAGTTTAGACAGTTTAAAAGACAAGGTAGAACAAAACATTTACTTTTATTTGATGGATAAGGAAGTAAAACTCAATTCCTCCACTACTACTTTCAAACAAATAATCTACTGTCCCTCCTCATGTAGTACAGTAAACACCATATCATTATGTAACTCCAGTTTTCTCTGTTGATGTATCATTGAAAGTTTCAATATCAAGTAAAATTACATAATATATACAATTAAATCATTATAGGACCATATGACATGATTGTTACATTGAGTAGTAAAATTTTTGTACATAATATGAGCAATTAGTACTGTACATGGATTAGACATAGTTGGCAAACACAAAGCTTGAGGGTAATGATTTCTTTTAATGACTTTGTGCTTTATTAATATCTTTTACAAAGTTTCGAGTTAGCAGGTGTGTAGTATGATATAAAATATACATTTATAATAGGCATGTATATATGTATATAATATGCATGTATAATAGACTGATGAATGATGTATACAAGATGTATCTCATAAATATAATGTTATTGTTCTTATTATTTAAAGGACATAATTTTAGATTCATGTCAAACTCAGTTCTTCCTTTTTCTACGCTAAAACACTTGACATTTGAACTACACTTTATTTGTATAAAGAGTCTTGAGTAGATACATCTGTGGCTTATAATAGAATCACAGTGATGAAGGTAAACAACCCTAATATGAAATTACTATTTTTATCTTCAAGATAAATATTGGGATCATAGGATGCTGACATAAAACATCTACTTTTTTTAATTGTAACAAAATGATAATTTACATGAACTTTGATTTAATCTCTTGTCTGACCCAAAAAAATTCAAATTACAATAAGTCTATATTTACAGGTGTAAACTTTTATATGTTTAAGCGAGGGACTTTCAAAGAACAGTTAGTTTGTATAGGTTTTTAAGAGAAAGCTAAGTTCTTTATCAAAGCCAACATATTCAGTAATAGCAACCAAAGTTTACATAAGCAATTTTCCTGAACCTATCCCACCTATTTGTGTGCAAAAAACTAACTATTGGGGACATGTATATAGAAGGAATAGTGAGTCAAGACATCCTATGAAAAAGATGATTTTGTTACTGGTATTAAAAAAATTATCTGTAAGTATAGTACTGTGATTGTAAAATGTATTATGTCAAATTCTAAATAATGATTACATTAATTAAAAAAATAGTTTATTGTTTAATCGTTTGTATTATAAATTATATGAATACAATTTTAATTTATATATGTAGATATGAATTTATTATATTTTATAAATGGTCTTATCAGTATCAATGATTACTTTTATATATTGTACTCTTCCTCTAGATCTAAACTAAATAGATCATAGTAATTGATGTATTAAGTGTTATCTTGACAATATTAAGAATTTTAATTTATTGTAGCTTGCTAAATACAATCATTGGCATAATTGCAAGCATGACTGATTTTTGTTCCTATAGACAATAAAATCAATTAATAATAAAGTCAATTTTTAATTAACCAGACCATAATCAACCGAATTAAAACTGGGATACTATTATTTGCATATTTTTAATGATACTCTACATGAAAACTAGCATATACTTAGCTAAACATGATTTTTTTCTATGTTCAATCTTAAGTAGTTTTCCTTTCTCAATATTCTGGTTCCCATCTTATATGGAAAGGATCATCCAGCGTTCTTAAATAATGGACCAATTGCAAAACTTGCAGGTTTCTCCTTCTTGTACCTTTTCACTACCTTTCCACTACGTGACAAATTGTATACACTTCCATACACTTCCTGATACCATTTGAAAACGACTCTTGATATATACATGTGTACATTAATGAGGGGAGTAAGTGATGGAGAAGAAAATTATCTAACTGTAAACTTAAGATTTGTATAGCTCTGGTATTGTCTGATAAAGTTCTAGGAGCGAGATGTGGTGAAGTTCATAACAGTTAGTATCATAACCACAAGTCACCAGTCCATTCAATTATTTTTGTTCTTGTATGGGAGAAACACACAGCTTGAGCAATACTAACACAAATTTAAGATCAAACACAACAATTAAAGATTTTAGACGCATGTTACTACCTTGAAGAAGAATAAAACAAGACATCAAAGTAATAAGAGAGAGAGACAACCAATTTCGCACCAAACCAATACTTCTGCTCTCTCTGTAAGGTCCATGAATAGCATCAATAAAATTAATGGATGATGCATATTTGGCACTGAAAACGACTCCTCAACAGTTTTAACTCCAAACAACTCCAACAATGTAAAAGGTACCATAAACAAAGATAAACTGCAATACTCATACCAAAAATTAGACATGTGTCGGTAAGGATTTTTTGACCATAGCGGCACTTGCCATCTTTAAACCAAACCATAATTTACCAGAAACTCATTGGTTTTATTAGTAATGAAATATGCCGCTGTGAAGAACAAGTAATGACAGCGGTAGACAACAGATCAAATGAGTAAGAAAATGTACAAAATCAATGGGACCAAGTACTTGTACAGAGGACGGCCAACAATGAGGGTTAGCAAGTCTGGTAGAATATCGACTTAAGCAAACAATTACAGCAACTATAAACCATAAATAAAATGGGAAAAACGTACCATACAGCAGTCTTGCCTAGCTCATTTAAATTACTTGTTATACACACTGGTATATTTCCATGGTATGTATTGATAAGTAAGTAAGTAAGTACACCATATATTTTTAGACCACTGTCATTAAATGTCATATCAGAGGGGATAACATATGGCCAGATAATGTTCAGCCAAAAAATAATCCTCCAAGTGTGCCCAGTCAATAGTCAATCTTAAACCAAACAACACATTAATACATACACAATACCACCTAGTATACCAAATGTTAGAGTGATTGCAATATGTAGTGTATTAGAACACTTGTAACAATCACTACTGCCTAAGACAACACTGTAGTTCACCTTACATTGACCACATAACAGCCCCATACGATTCCCTTACACATAATATCATATTGTGTTATATTGATAATTGTATTTCGAGTTGACAGTATCCTGGAGGACAATGCTCAGTGTAACCAACAGTATATTGCCATTGTCCAAAATTCCTAACCATGATTTAGGTGGAATATGAACAGGAGATGTAGTATCAATATCACAATGTATGATATCAAATGATTTTAGAAATGAACTACATTCACATGCCTTTTACTCTTGCTATAGGACAAAACCTGGAGGACAAGTTGTTGAACAAGTTTGACTGAGGGCTGTAGGTGTGTATCCTACTATCTCAAAATATAAATACATAATTTTATCATTTGTACTCTCTGGAAATATTGTAAAATTTAATGGAGTACAACTATTGCTGTAGACAGTTTTGAATTCGTTGTTCAATAGGTAAATGATTTTTGATGTCAGCACTAACAATTTGATGAGTGCCAATTTTAGCAATTTTTTTTTAGTCACCTGGTAAGAATTTCAGCATAAGTAGGATTACATTCAAGATCATATGCTCTTAAACCAACTGTAATTGTTTCACCAGGGTACACTTGGATAATGTGGTTATTATTGATTTGTATTATTGTCAATACTGCAATGATCAACACTCACAGCTACTGAGGATATTTCAAGATGGTTCCTATTTTCATTGAAGTGAAATAACTTCTTGTATAAGTCATTTAAATTTTCGTTTTTCAAGTATAACTGCTGACAGTCATAAAATGGAGAAACATAAATAGAGTTACCAGCAAGTTTGGCAGCGTTTCCTTTAAAAAACTCATTTTAGCCTTTAGTTGGGATATCTTTTGACTCACTACTTGAATAGTACACAATGGGTTTGTTATAGGAAGATTCCTGTTCATTTGAGAATAAATTGCACCACCAAAAAAGAAAGCACTGTTATTAATGAATGTAGCATTAGTTGAATCATGAATAAAGAGATGTGATAATGAATCAAGTCTGATAGCAGCTCCATGACTGGCTTTGTTGTTATAGAAAAGTAATGTACCATTTAAATGAAATGTCACTGTTGTATGCTTGTATTATTGATCCTGTTATATTTATGAAAATGTGTGTTTTCTCCGTCGATGTAAAAGGACTTTGTATTAATGAAAACTACTTTACCAGAATTTACAGCTGTTCCAATGAATTAGAGCTTAAAAAATGAATGTATTTTCTATTGAATGTATTATGAATTCTAAGTTTTTGTTCACCAATTGTTTCTGAGAGAATAAATGGATATACATATTCCAAAATACATTTGAGAGTATTTCAAATGAGAGAGGCAAATTCTGATTTTGTTTGACACATTAGAAGATGTAATTATATGAAAGAAAGAATGATTGTATAGACTTACTATAGAGTGATATTGAAAATGAAAGTCATTGCTCAAAAATGATAATTGTGATCAATAAATTCACTCTCTGAAACAGTTTATTATATCCCAGGTCATATCAAGAGTAATTTTAAAGCTAGAAGCAAACTCTTTGTTGTAGTTACCATACAGCCAATCCCAACACTGCTTCCTTCTTAAACATTGTGATTGAACTCTGACTTTGTTATTGTAATAGAAACCTTTCCTATGGTGCATCACTGAATATAAATGCTATACCACTAAATAAACACCAAATATATAATACCAATGTGTATTAGACAAAATAACATTAGCATTGTAGTTCACCTTGGCTAATATATAACGGTCATACCCAGAGAAAATGCACTGATTGCTTTAGGTTCTTCTGTGTGGATTTATATGGCATTGATATATCATCATATGGTACAATGTTAAATACTCCTCTTACTATAGGTGGTACTTAGGAGTATGTGACTCTCAACACTTCAGTTCTATTATCTGAATTACTAAATACAATATTACTCCTGAGCCTCCACAAGACAGAGATATATTTTTTGAGCATTGAAGACTTCCAGAGGAGTCACTAATGTTTGACATTACTTAGTGTTGAATTGTTATTAGGATTAATTAGTAGAACAGCAAAAACCATAGTAATTGTTGATGTCAACTTTTGACAACATGATATCAGAAGAATAACTAATAAATAATGTGACTGATTGACTGTCATGAAAGTAAAAAGACGTATCATTAGGATAGAGGATACTGGTTGATGGCATAAGCCTCCCACATTTTGTTATGTGTACATTTTCAATTGATAGTCCCTAACATTATAGAAAACCCAAACCCAACAGATGCAAAACCTGTTGTTGTTTTTTTGGTTTAGTTTGCATGTGATAGTAGCAGGAATTATTGATGATACACTACTTAAGGTGATATTGATGTGTTTTTACTAACCAGACAAAATGATAAGTTGAAGACAGGATGTGATGTACATCAGTGGAGAGAGCAGTGAGTTTTCCTGCTGGGTAGAAGAGAATTATTTGATCCACATAGGGAATTATTGAGAATCACTAGGTTCAGTTATTAGAAGATAGTGGTGATGGTATGATATGTACTGGTAAACTGGATACCAGTAAAAAGGAACCATACAGTTGAACCATATGTCTCTCTTGATAGAAGTGGAGATTTATAATTTGAGTAGTTGCTTTTAAACAGTCCTTACTATGTGATTGTACAGTATGTGCTTCTAACAACATAAAATTTCATAATGTGTTTTGTATTAAAAAGCATAAACACAAATCCAATTTAAATCTTTTTATGTTACCTTAGATAAATTTCAGTAATGACTATGAAACATAGGTCTAATATAGGGACTGTTGTCATTATTATAATATTACTAAGTAAGTTCCTAACTGTACATGCTAATGATAATGGTATGATCTGTATGAGATGATAATGACAGGCAAAGTGGTCTAGCTAGTAATACTAAAGTAACACATCACTTGGTAGTGTTTGGACACTATGTATTACTACTAAAAAAAAATATTTGCAAGTAATTTTGACTTTGTCATTAAGTGTAAAATAATTACTGACTACTACATCACTGGTGATATAGCAAACTAGTCGAGATTGATATCAATGGTACTTTTAGTTGGCTAAAGACTGCCATATATGGTAAACAAGGCACAAACAATGTGAAAAAAGGAAACAGTATAAACTATATCTATAAAGGTGTTTTAGTATACTCAAGAACTGACAGTGTGTCATCAGCCAAAAATAAACTGACGCGAGTTTGCTAAGTTAATGGTCGATCCATTTAAACTAAACAAACACAACACACAATACTACCTAATATGGTAAATGCTAGTAACACTGCCTAAGAACAACATGATAGTTCTTACAGCCAGACCCATTCGATTACCATTACATATAATGTCATGCAGGCTCTGTAGATAATTGAAATTTTTATTGGTTGTCAGACAGGTGTTTACTAAGGAGGACAGACAGTGATAGCTTAGAATAAAAAAACATAAACTACTGTGTCCAAATTGTTTGCATGGCAAGCCCAGTGTAATAGGTGGTCCTAAGATTATTTTGGATTACAATTATATATTAAATGTGTGGTAAAATAATTACTTATAATGTGTTAGTATAATTATAGTTGTGCATTCAATTTTATGCATTGTTGGTTGTGACGTTTGAGCGGGAAACACATAACTGCCAACAAATAATTACTTTAACTGCAACCTCTTTGAATTTGGGCACAATTGATTGAAGCTGTAGAGTTATGCTGCTTGAGAGAAAAACATCTTTGAATACCTATACAACTGGAGTCATAAGTAAGTGCCCTGATATCCACATTTGATTGAAACAGGATTAAGGGAATTAGAATATCCGTCCTCGGCTTCATATCAACTGGGTTGTTTAAATGGAATTTTCAAATACACGAAGGTACGCAGAAGAAACACAAAATAAGGAATTTCGTTAGGAGGGACATCGTTCGTAATAGACCTCGCTACTTCGCGTAGCAACGTTGCTATCTACCATGTTGGATGAGGCCTGATATGGATCACACCCATATCCTACGCAACAAAAAAATGTCTTCTACATCGAGTCGTTAAAGTTTTGGAACAACTGGGATTGTCTCAGAGAAAAATCCAACATCTCGTATTCTACCTCGTATATATTTATTGTTAGAGCGTATTAAATGAAGATGAGCCTGACCAAGGGAACGTTTTGATTGTCAATGTATAAAGTCACTGACTAAAAGAGATGTTGGCTGTGATCCTCTTCTGTACATTGTTTGGGCTCTGAAACAAATGACATATGAACATCTAGCTGTTGAAACATCTCCTAAACGTACTTTCTCAGCCTTTTCCCCTTTTTGGATGCATTCTAATCCTGAAGAGTAGTCATGGAATGATTATTGTTAACATGGAATGAGTGAACACTTTAGTAGAAATGATTTACTTTCAAGGAAATTTGTATTCTTTCATTCTATCAAAGTAGATCAAGATAGGAATCCAAGAATTATCCATCAGACAAACTACAAGTTAAGAATGGAACTTTATCGACGACTCCTTGAAGACTTAAATGTCATTTCTCCTAGATATATGGCAAAATTTGACTAGTACTCTAAAGTCAATGAGTTTACGCCAACAGTTTAAAAGATAAAGGTAGAACGAGACATTTACTTTTATTTGACAGATAAAGAAGTAAAAACTCAATGAAAAGCTTCACGACTTTGTAGAAAATGCTCTACCTAAATCCAGGGTTTTAATCGTATATATTACATGTTACAACCAATTTTAACAGGAGAAGCAGACAAAGAAAGCTTAATATCAATGTATAACTCTTTAGAGAAGAGACAATTAATGGTGTTCATCCTTTATTATAATATTATGTGGGCTATTAGACACACTTCTTACGAGTTACTGACCGCACATCACCTTACAACCATTCTTCCCTTCGCTTTTCCTGAGGATTGGATGCCTGACAATCTTCAAGTTGTTATGAGAATGATCATTGTTGAAATGGACATGAGTCAACAACTCAGTGATTCTAAAACGTACAAGAAATTTGTGGAGTTTGTTGTTACATTAGATGATCTTATTGGTTCTAGTGGATAATTATCCTCCAGATGATTATGAATGTCGTATGGATCTTTATCGAACTCTTGAAGAACTCAAAATTATTGGTCCTGATCATGTGATCTCTTTTTAATTTAGAGAAGCTTTAAAAATGTCTCACTTGTACAAATTAAAAGAAGAAAATTGAACAAGATTTCCGTTCTTTGTTATTTCGCATCGATGTCAAACACCATTTTTTTTTTCACCCATCATCTTATTACTGTATTATCAACTAGCTATACCCAAAACGACAATCATCATCATCTCTACAACTTCTACTTCTTTGACATCCACTTTCCTACACTACTTCCACTTCCAAACAATATCTACTCCCTCCTCAATGTAGTACAGTAACACATATCAATATGTAACTCCAGTTACCTTTTATTGATGGATCATTGAAAGAGTCAATATCAAGTAAAATTATATGATATACAAATTAAAATCCTTATAGGACATGGGTCATGATTTAATATTGTAATGACATGTTTGTACCTGAATTTATGAGTGTAGGACAAATTTTTTTTGGGTGCACATTATAGCATAGGACATTCTCTAGAATAGTTGTCAGAGTAATATAAAGGAAAGGCTGAAGTGTGATTGTTCCTTTTCCGTGAATTTTTAATGCTTTATTAGTATTTTTACAAACTTTCAAGTTGGCAGGTTTTACAACATGACGTGTATAATAGACTGAAGATATAATGTATCAATAAAATCTCATTGTTATTTTATTTAAAATCAAAATAATTTTAGATTTATGTTAAACTAAGTATTGCCTTTTCTATATCTAGATGAAAAAAGCACATGATGGTTGAACTATACTTTATATAGATAATGAGTATTGAATAGATACATATATGACTTATTTGGAATCGCAAAGGCTAGGGGCAAACATGATAAAACATTGGGATGTGACAAAAAAACTAATCCAGGTTGTCATAAACCTACAAAATGTACAAAGGAAAACAAGCTATTTAGCATCCAGAGTATATTTTTACCCATTTCTAAAAATCCATTAAGAGATTATTATTTTTTTATAATCTATACAAACTAACAATTTGTTATATTGTATCAGTTTCTATAATAAACTTATTTGTAAATGTTTACTGGCAATTTTCTTTCTTAGATCTTGAACCACCCCAACCTCCACACAATATTACCACCAATATAAACTCGTATATGGACTGATGTGAGGCTGGACCTGACATTGTTTCATCGCATGTATTGAAAAACTTCAAAGCTTGTTGCATTATTTCCTGATGATAAGAAATTTTATGAGACGAGTTGCCTATGTTATGTCAAGAGATGGTTCCATCCCTTTCCTTGCTGAACAGATGGTGGTATTTGGCAAGTTAGCTTGATGGGTTTTTAGATACCATGAATACAAAGAGTCATGCTCATTTAACTACAAAATATGAAGAGATTCTATGAATTTTAGAGTTGATTGGAAGAAAGTTGAACGTAGATCTTAGCAAAGCCAATGTATTCAGCATAGCAGCACAACTTTATATAAAGTAATTTTGCCGAACCTATTCCATCCCCCCGGCGCCCCCGCGCCATCCAGAAAAAAAAAAAAAAAAAAAAAAAATCAAAAAAAGAAACCCAGAGCCCTATTGAACGACAAGCTAACTATTGGTGGATATGTATATGAGAATAGGGATGTCGAGACAGTCTTATAAAAGATGATTTGTGTATTGGTATTAAAGAACTATCTTTATTATAGTACTGTGATTGGCTAATGCATAATGTCAATTTCTAACAACAGTTACATAATTTAGAATATAGTTTAAATTTATCTGTTGATATAATTCACTGATATATATAGATACAATTTTAATTTTATCTACGACAGGGGGATGTACGGATGAATTTTTATAATTTACTAAATGGCTTTTATCAGTAGTATCACTTGGTTATTTTGATTTATTTACATCCTCTACAGATCCAAACTATTAGACTCTAGTAATTGGTATATTTTAGTTTGTGTTTTTTTTTAATTGATATATAAAAAAAAATTTTCATCAGTACACATAACAACAGTAACTCTTAGTAATAATAATTGTAAACAAGAAATTTTTCTATATCTCTAGATAGAAAAACAATCATGAAAATCTATTTTAATTAACCAGACAATAATAACAAAAATTAAATGTACATGTGTTTTTCATTAACTACAAGTGACATAACAATTAACATAATGACAAGCATGCAGTTGGTTTAGTATACTCAATAATAAATGTGTCATTAGGAAAACATCAACTTCCAAGTCAAGTCAAACAACCCTAATGCATGGTCAGTTCTCAAAATCAAACAACACTAGTGCATCCACAATACTACCTAATATGCTAAATCTTAGAACAACAATATATCATTGTCCAATCTTTAATTATTATATGTGGATTACACAACACACACAGTCATATTTTCTGATGACTCAGTTGTTTGTAGGCACTATAAATATAATATATCTATTCAGCTTCATTCTCTACTGTACATATATATGTAATTAAATAGTTATGGTAGATGTCAAGTGTATGCAAACTATTATATTATCATTAATCTTATCTATTTTTAACAACTGGTGAGAAATACAGCATAGGTTTGATTTACCCCCCCCCCCCCCCCCATTAGATTATATGATTTAAACCAACAGTAATTGCCTTGACCAGGATGCACTTGAATAATCTGGTTATTTATCACTAGTATATTGTTTGTTAATACTGCAATGATCAGCACTTACAGATACTGAAGATATTTTGATTACGATATTGTTTCTATAGAAGTGAAAGAACTTCATATATAAGTTACTAAATCTAAAGTAGAGAAATTTTAAATAACATTACTGACAATGTTTGACATAATATCTTTAAATTTAACTCATTAGAATGATCTGTTCATTAACATAGAAACCATTCCAATAAATACATACTACACTACTGTTATGAAATTAAGTGCTAGTGCCAAAAATTTTGGATACTGAAAGCCATAGCACTTCTTATTTGGAGATATTACCTAATTATTGCTTTGAAAGAGAATAAACAATATTTTCTTCCATTCGTATAAATAACCATTTTAATTGCCACAATAAAATGATATTTATTTTAAATAAATATCGATACGTGAAAAACCTAAATAAATTTTGGGCTAAACCATCCAGACATCAAGTTTTAACAACGCGTCTGACTCCATTTTCTCCATGCGGTAAACACCTCCTGACAATGATCACCCCATAATCTTTACGCAGCAAATATGTTCTTCTCATTAGAGTCCTGTTCAAAATTTTGGAACAACTTGACTGTGTCCAGAGAAAACTACCAACATCTCGTATTCTACCTCGTATATATTGATTTGTTAGAGCCGTATTAAATGAAGATGCTGACAAGGAAAGTTTTTGATTTCAATGTATAAGTCACTGACCCCAAAAGAGATTTGGGCTGTGATCCTCTCGTTGTACATTATTGCGGCTCTAAAACAATTACATATAACGTCCTAGCTTTGAACATCTTTTAAACTTACTTCCTCACCCTTTTCCCCATTTGGATGCCTTCTAATCTGAGGAGGAGTAGTCATGAGAATGCTGTGATTGTTAACATGGACATGAGGGCAACACTTTAGAAAGAATTCTACTTTCAAGAACTTTGTATCTTTCATCATCAACAAGTAAATCCAAAGATTAGGTAATAAGGTATCAATGATTATCCAATCATAACAACTACAAGTTAAGAATGGAAACTTTATCGACATCCTTGAAGACTGTTAAATGGCATTTCTCCTAATATATGGCAAATTTGACTAGTACTCTCCAAGTCAATGGGTTTTAGACAGTTTTAAAAGATAGGTAGAAATAGAGATACATTTACTTTTTATTTGATACAGATAAAGAAAGTAAAACTCAATTGCAAAGCTTCGTTTGTAGAAAAAGGCTTCTACTAAATTACAGGGTAGTACCTCGTATATGTGGATTACATGTAAAACCAATTTTAACAGAGAGAGAGAAACAGGACAAAGAAATAATAATCAATGTTATAACTTTGTAGAGAAGAGACAATTGAAAATTGCGTGTTGCATCCTTTAGTATATATTTATGTGGGCTATTAGACACACTTCTTACGGTTACTGACCGACAATGCACTTACAACCATTTCTTTCTCCTTCGCTTTATCCTGAGGAATTGGGTGCCGGACAATCTTCAAGTTGTAATGAGATCCATTCACCGCCCATGCTCATTGTCGAAATGGGGACTGAGGCAACAGCATCAGCTAGATTTTATCACACACCGACAAGAATTTGTGGCTTTGTCGCTTAATTAGATCGATATCTATGGGACCCAGCACCCGCACGCACAGAAGTTTACAACCCCGGAGATGATATGAATGTCGTTATGGGATCTTTATAGAACTCATGAAGAAATATTAAATTATCTAGTCCTGAGATATTTGGTAAAGTTACACAAAGCATTAGAACTATAAGCTTGCTTTAGTTTCAAAAGAGAAGGTTCGAACTAAGATTTTCGTTCGTTGTTGTTGTTCCCCCCTCGTCGAGGTCCATACACACCTTCATTACATAGCTGATATGACAGCATCACTAGCTATTCCCCTAGTACCACCTTCCTAACATTGCACATATTGTCAATTCAGTCGTCTGCTACTAATGCAACAGTATGAGCATTATTGGCTATTCTGTCTCCTATAGATAGTGCTAGTAAACACTATTCAGTTATTGTACCTCCTGTTACCTCTGTTTGCCGAATAGATCAATGAAACCAACAGGCAAAGTATATAAAAGTAGACGAAATTAAACCATTATTTTCCATAATTTCTCTAGAACATATTTGTTTGTTACCATGGTACTAACAGTCTACTTTTAACTATTTTATTTTTACAGAACCACTGGGACCTCCACCACCAATATTACCCCAATAGACCGTTATGGGACGAGGGACGGAACCGACATTTTCACATTATTGAAAAAACTTCAGGGTGTTACATATTTCCGAATAAGAAATTTTAGAGAGTTGCCCTATTTTGTCAAAAGTGGAATTTCCACCCCTTTTCAATTAGAAACAGATGGTGGTTTGGGCAAGTTATTTGTTGGGGTTTTTAGATCCAAGAACAAAAGGCCTGCCGTTTAAATAAAAATTGAAAAATTCTTTGAATTTTTGGATTTTTGGAAGGGATGTGAAGTAGGTTCTTAGCAAAACCATTATTGCAAATAGAGGACTTTATTTAAAGTAATTTTGTAACTATTCCACCACATTACCCTCTGAACGAAAACTATATTGGTGGATATTTAATTGGGAACAGGTCAAAAGATTATGAAAAGGACTTTCTTTACTGGAATTAAAGAATTAGAATACAAATTTTTGAAAATAACAATTTAAGTACTTGGCCCGTCATATTTAATGACAACAATTTTTTGGATGTTTTGGGAATAATTAAGTTTAATTGATTCTATTTTTTAGATAATTTTGTGACAAGGGGCGTTATCATATCCAGGCCTTTCTTGGCAAAATTCTTAGGGAACTCAGAGATTTCAAATTCCTGTTCCCACGTCCATTTTAGAACCTTTCTTTTGAAGAGCCGATCCAATTGTCGTATCCAGTAGTTCCCT